>NW_007193765.1:140063-160087 GCF_000164805.1 Carlito syrichta
ATTCCATTCAAATAGCCACAAAAAAAATGAAATACCTTGGCATCTCCCTAACCAGAGATGTGAAAGACCTTTACAATAAAAATTACAAAACACTGCTCAAAGAAATCAAAGCCGACATGAACAAGTGGAAAAATATCCCATGCTCATGGATCGGAAGAATCAACATTGTGAAGATGTCCATCTTACCTAAGGCAATCTACAAATTCAATGCAATACCCATTAAATTACCAACAACATTCTTCTCAGACCTAGAAAAAACAACACAGGAATTCATATGGAAACACAAACGTCCAAGAATGGCCAGAACAATCCTCAGCAAAAAACGCAAAGCAGGTGGTATCACAATACCAGACTTCAAACTTTACTATAAAGCTACAATCATCAAAACAACTTGGTATTGGTACAGGAACAGGCATATAGATCAATGGAACAGAATTGAGATTCCAGAAGCAAAACTTTAATTTCTCAACCAACTCATCTTCGACAAAGCCCCCACCACCTACCACTGGGGAGAGGAGAACCTATTCAGTAAATGGTGCTGGGAAAACTGGCTGACCACGTGCAGAAGATTGAAACAGGACCCCTATCTATCCCCATGCACAAAGGTTAACTCCAAATGGATCAGAGACCTAAATGTAAAACCTCAAACCATAAGAACCTTAGAAAAGGAAGGAAATAGCCTCATGGAAATCGGAACTGGCATCCAATTCCTGTACAAAACCCGAAACCCACAGGTCATAAGAGAGAAGATAGACAAATGGGACCTTATTAAACTGACAAGCTTCTGCAAAGCCAAAGAAACCATCAAGAGAGCAGGGAGACAGCCTACAGACTGGGAAAAAGTATTTGCCAACTCTACGTCTGACAAAGGATTAACATCCTGGATCTACAAGGAACTGAAACGTACTGAAAAGAAGAAAACAAACAACCCCATTATAAAATGGGAAAAAGATATGGGCAGACACTTCACAAAAGAAGACATTCGAGCAGCCAACAGACACATAAAGAAATGTTCAACCTCACTAATCATCAGGGAGATGCAAATCAAAACCACACTGAGATACCACCTAACTCCAGTCAGAATGGCAATTATCAACAACTCAAAAAATAACAGCTGCTGGAGAGGGTGTGGTGAAAAGGGAACACTTCTACACTGTTGGTGGGAGTGTAAACTAGTGCAACCTCTGTGGAAAGCAGTGTGGCGATTCCTAAAAGCTCTAAAAATCGACCTTCCATATGACCCCGCAATTCCCCTACTGGGAATATACCCTGAAGAACTCAAATCACTCTATAAAAAAGATACCTGCACACGTATGTTTATCGCAGCCTTGTTCACAATAGCAAGAACCTGGAAACAACCATGCTGCCCATCAAAAAAGGACTGGATTAAAAAATTTGGTACATAAACATGATGGAATACTACGCAGCTATAAAAAAGAACAAAATCATGAATTTCGCAGCAACCTGGATGGAACTAGAGTCTATAATACTGAGTGACCTCTCACAGAAACAAAGATCCGAGTATCACATGTTCTCACTCATATAATGGACCTTGAACATCCAATGTAATACTATAAGAAAATGACTGACAGTACTGGGAAACTATGGGGGGGGGGATGGGATTAACAGTAGCAAATATCTGTCTGGGGATGGGAAAACACCTCTTATCAACTCAGTCTGTAATCCCAGTACTTTGGGAGGCCAAGGCCAAGGGTGCCTGAATGAAACATAATAGTACACCTAACCCTTAACTGTACCCCACAAAACCATAAAAAAAAATATTGATTAATTAAAAAAAAAAAGAAAACTAATATCCACACAAAACCTGGTACACGAATTTTTTAACAGCATATATAACTGCCAAAACTTGGAAACAACCAGATGTCCTTCAGTAGGTTAATGAATAAACAGACTGTGGTGTATCCACCTTTCATGTTAAATATTGATTTTTGAACATTGAGCCAACCTTGCATAACTGGAAATTAGCTATCAAGACATGGAAAGACGTGTAGGAACCCGAAAGGCATAAGTGAATGAGACCAGTCTGAAAAGACTACATACTGTATAATTTCACCTCTATAACATTCTAGAAAAAGGAATACTATGGAGAAAGTAAAAGGACCAGTGTTTGCCAGCAGACCACAGGGATGAATAAGCAGAACACGGAGGACTTTTGGGGGAATGAAACTATTCTGTATGATACTAGAATGGTTAATACATACCAGCATATATTTTTCAACATGTACAGAATATGCAACCAAAGAGTGAACCCTGATGTAAGCTATGGAGCTTGAGACATGATGATGTGTCAATGTAGGCTCATCAATTGTAATAAATGTTCCACTCAGGTTTGAGATGTTGAATTGTTGGGGAGGTCCTGCATAGGTGTAGTGATTGTATGAGAACACTATTTTCAATTTTGCTGTGAACCTAAAACTGCTTTAAAAAATAAAGTCTGTTTGGGCTTTTTAAGGCAATAAGTAGATGTCAACACTAAAATGAATTAGATGTTGGAATGATCTAACAAGCATTTTAAAGCAGTCCTTATAAAAATGCTTAAACAAGTAATGACAAATTATCTTGAAGCAAATGAAAATCTCAACAAAAAACTGAAGTTATAAAAAAAATGAAATTATAGAAATGAAAAATACAATAGCCAAAAATAAAAGCCTAGTGATTGGCTCAATAGGAGAGTAAAAATCATAAATGATAGAGGATAGAATCAGTGGTAGATCAACAGAATTTACCAAATATGAACAAGAGAAAAGAAAGACTGAAATAAAATGAGTCTTGAAGATCTGTGGGACAATAACAAAAGAGAACATCGCATCATTGGAATACTTGACAAAGAGGAGAAAGATAAGAAAACTGAAATATTATGTGAAATGTGGTGGAAGACATAAGCCTACAGATTCAAATGGCTGAGTGACCCATAATAAGTAGGATGAACCCAAAGAAATTCACTTCAAGACATATCATAATCAAACTTGTGAAAGCTAAAGACAAACTCTTAAAAGCACCAGAGAGAAATAATGTATTACTTAGAGGGAAAGATCAGTTTGAGTGAAAGTAGATTTCTCTTCTGAACTCATGAAGGACAGAAGTAAGTGGCATAATGTTTTTCAAGTACTTACAGAAAAGACAACTGTCATTCACAAATTCTATATCCAATGGAAACATCCTTCAGAAATGAAAGGTAAACAAAGACATTCTCAAATGAAGAAAAACTGAACATTTGTTTTTAGCAAATCTATACTTAAAGAATGACTAAAGGAAGTTCTTTCAACAGAAAAGAAATGATAACAGAAGAATGCTTGAAAAGAGAGAACAGCAAGGTAAGTACAAATGAGGGTAAATATAATAGACTATTCTATCTCTCATGAGTTTTTAAAATTACATTTGATGGGTGAAGCAAAAATAACACCACCTGGTGTGGTGATCAGTGAAAGTAAGAGAAATACTTGGGACACATATATTTTTAAAGTGAGAAAGGTAAAGAAACCTAAATGGAGGTAAGTTTTCTACACTGCACTTGAATTGGAAAACCAGGTACCAGTAGAACAATAACACTTTGCTTACAAATATTGTAATACTTAGAGCAACCACTAAGAAAACTGTACAAAGAAATATACTCAAAATGGTATAAATAAATCAAGATTGGCTGAGCACAGTGGCTCACACCTGTTATCCCAGCCCTTTAGGAGGCCAAAGTAAGAGGATTGCTTGAGTCCAGGAATTTGAGACCTGCTTAAGTAGCAGAGCAAGATCTTGTCTCTAAAATAATAGCAATAATAATAATTAGCCAGGTGTGGTGGTATGCCAACAGTCCCAGGTACTTGAGATGTTGAGGCAGGATTGTCATACCCTAGGAGGTCGAGGCTGTGGTGAGCTGTGATTGTGTCACTGCATTCCAGCATGGGTGACAGAGTAAGGCTATGACAAATTTTAAAAAATAATTAAGTCAAGAGTAAACCTTAAAAGTGTTTAACCCACAGAAAAACAGAAAAAAGGAATGAGAAACAAAGAAAATAAACAGAACACAAATAATAAAATGGCAGACTTTTACCTAAGCATATGTGAACAGAGAAGCAATAGCCTGGGAGAAAATTTTCCATTTACAAAGCACGTATCCAACAAACTAGTAGTATCTAGAATAGATAGAAAGCTCTCAACACTCAGCAGTTTTTTGAAAATCCCATTAGAATATGGGCAAAGGCGGCTAGGCTCGGTGTAATTCCAGCACTTTGGGAGTCTGAGGCGAGTGGATTGTCTGAGCCCGCGGGTTCAAGACCCACCTGGGCAACTTGGTGAGACCTCGTCTCTACAATAAATCAAAAATTATCTGGGCGTGGTAGCGTGCACCTGTAGTTCCAACTACTTGGAAGGCTGAGGCAGAAGGATAGCTGGAGCCCAACAAGTCGAGGCTGTGGTGGCCGGGAGCGGCCACTGCACTCCAGTCTGGGCGACAGAGTGAGACTCCCACTCCACAAAAAAAAGAAAGAAAGAGAAAATGGGCAAAGCCCTTGAGGAAATATTTCACTTAGGAGGATATACCAATAGCAAATAAGTACATGAAATATGTTCATCATCTCCAAAAATTAAAACCACGATGACATAGCACTACATACACATCAGAGTTGCTAAAATATTTGTAACATCAATGCTGGTGAGGATGTGAAGAAACTGGATCTCTCATATATTGCTGGTAGAAATATAAAATAGGGCCGGGCTCAGTGACTCAGTCTGTAATCCCAGTACTTTGGGAGGCCAAGGCAAGTGGATTGCCTCAGTCTGCAGGTTCAAGACCAGCCCAGGCAACTGGGTGAGACCTTGTCTCTACAATACATAAATTTTAAAAATTACCCAGGCATGGTAGCGAGTGCCTGTACTTCCAGCTACTTGGAAGGCTGAGGCGGAAGTATCGTTGGAGCCCAGCAGGTCAACACTGGAGTGGCTGTGAGTGTGCCACTACACTCCAGCCTGGGCGACAGAGTGAGACTCTGACTCAAAAAAAAAAAAAAGGAAAAAGAAATATAAGATTGTATAGCTACTCTGGAAAACAGTTTGGCAATTTCTTATATAACTAAATATACAATGACCATATGACCCAGTCACTGCATTCTTGAGCATTTATTTATCTCAGAGAAATAAAAAAAAAAAAAAACATTCATACAAAAGCCTGTACACACATGTTCATAGTGGCTTTAGTTCAGAATAATTAAAAACTGGAAACAACCCAGACGTTCTTTAGCAGGTGAACGGCTAAACAAACGATGTCACATTTATACTCCGGAAACTAGTCAGCAATAAAAAGGAGCGAACTATTGACACACGCAACTACTTGGATGAATCTCCAGGGAATGATGCTGAGTGAAACAGACAATCTCAAAAGATGACAAACTGTGTGATTTCATTTATATAACATTCTTGAAATGACAAAATTGTAGAAAAGGAGAACAGATTAGCGGATGGCAGGGGTAAGGGATGGGAGTGGAAACAGGGAGGCAGATGTGACCATTTAGAGTCACACAAACGCTCTTTGTGGTGATGAAAAAGTTCTGTAACTTGACTGTGTCAATGTGAATATCCTGGTTGTTATATTTGCAAAATGTTACCATTGGGGGAAACTGTGTAAAAGGAACACAGAATTTTTTTTTTTTAAGTTTCAAAACAAAGTCTATTAGAAAGAAGAAGAGAGGCATAGAGGAAGAAATATACCAGAAAGACCTGACGTGGATGAGTCTCTGGAAAAGAAAGACCCATGGTGCACAGAATTTGAGTCTACAATTCTCTTAAAATTAAAAGTTCAATAAGAATTTTTTTTCAGGTCAAGAGTGGTGACTCATGCCTGTAATCACAGCACTTTGGAGGTCGAGGCAGGAGAATCACTTGAGCCCAGGTGTTCGAGACCAGCCTACGCAACGTAGTGATACCTCATCTCCACAAAAAAATCAAAAAAATTAGCTGGGTGTGGTGGTATGCACCTATAGTCCTAGTTGCTTGGAAGGTTGAGGCAGAAGGATCACCTGAGCCCAGGAGGTCAAGGCTGCTGTGAGCCATGACCGTGCCACTGCACTCCAGTCTGGGCAACAGAGTGAGATTGTGACTCAAAAAAAAAATTTTTTTTCAGAAACTTTTTCTGAGGGATGTTACCCCTTCTTATTTATTGCTCTATGAAAAAGCTAATGTTTAGTTTCTAGCCTAGGCACACTTAAATTCTGACTATGCTATTATTCTGGTCCCAATGAAGTCAAGTTGTTACAACTCTACAATTGTTAAAATTCACATATACAACAAATAAGTCCTATATAATGCTTTCTAATCCCAAACAAGCCAGATGAAACCAGCCAGATCATGAAAAGATTGAGAAGCTGACAGCTAATTTTCACATTTTCTTACTAAGGTCAGGGATAGTTAACACTCTCTTAGACAGCAGTCCCCAACTTTTTTGGCATGAGGGTCTGGTTTCATGGAGGACTATTGTTCCATGAACATGGGTGGGGAAATCATCAGGAACTAGATTCTCATAAGGAGCACCAGCCTAGATCTCTTACATGCAATAGGGTTCCCGCTCCTATGAGGATCTGATGCCGCTGCTGATCTGAGGGAAAATGGAGCTCCTCTAACCCACAGCCCGTCTCCTGCCGTTCTAGCCGGTTCCTAACAGGCCACAGACTGGGGTTGGGGACCCCTGTTCTAAGAAACATAATTGGGGAAAACAGTCGTCTGCTCTTGGCTGGTTGACAGGTGGTCTCTGAGTGCCTCCTGCAGCTCTCAGTTGATCACTCTCCCAAAGCTGTTCCTTCCTGGCATATGTGATATTCCCTCAGGGCTTTCATCTGCCTCGTGGGTGCCTTCTCAGTGTCTTTTTCAGCCTATTCCTCTTCTACCCAAGGTCTCAATGTTGCAACTCTCAGAGCTTATTTCTGGACCCTCTTCTCTCTCTAGGTATAGTCTCTGCCTGAGTGATCCCATCTATCTCCTAGTATGTAGACACCATCCTTATGTTGATGACTTTCAAATTTTATATCTCCTGCCCACATACCTCTTTCCTGAAGTCCATACACACACCTATCCAACTTTTTACTCAATTATTTCACAGGCATTTCAACTTTAACATGTTTAAAACTGAAGTCATGATCAACACACACACACACACACATTTCCAAGTCCTTCCCATCTCAATAAAATTATGGCACAAGGGCACCACTATCTATCCAATTGATAAGCCAAAAACCTGAACACTGCTTTTTTTTTTTTTAGTTGGGAGTCTCACTCTGTCACCCAGGTTGAAGTGCAATGGCACAATCGTGGCTCACTGCAACTTTGACCTCTTGGGCTCAGGAAATCTTTTTATCTCAGTCTCCTGAGTAGCTGGGACTACAGGTGCATACCACCATGCCGGACTAATATTTTGATTTTTCTTTTGTAGAGTTGAAGGTCTTGTTATGTTGTCCAGACTGATCTTGAACTCCTGGGCTCAAGCAATCCTCCTGCCTCAGCCTCCCAAAGTGTTGGAATTACAGGCATGAGCCACCACACCCAGGCTCTGACCACCAGTTTATATCTCTCCAGGTCTAATTCCTCAGCAGGATGCTTATTTCTGTGACCCTGCCAAACATATCTGAAATCTCTTGACTTCCCACTTCTCCACTGTCACCTCCCTCAACTTTCCCCTGGACTATTATGACAACCTCCATACTGAGCTCCCCGCTTCCACTCTTGGAACCTTACTCACTGGACTCAGTTACTCACTTAATGAAAACCCTTTGCTGGCTTCCCATTATACTTTAAGTAAGACCTAAACTCCTCACAACGATCCATCAACAAGACCCAGCTTGTCCCTTGTCCACCTCTTTAACCTCCAGCTCTAGTCAAAAACACAACACCCCTTCAAGTTAGAGCCTGTCATGTTCCCTCTGACTGAATCATGCTTCCGCTTATGTTTCCCATGTAGGCTCCTTCTTGTCTTTCAAGCTTAAGTTTAAATATTGCCTCTTTTTTATTATTTGTTTACAGACGGTGTCTCTTTCTGTTGCCCAGGCTGGAGTGCAGTGGCGCCATGAATTATAGCTCACTGCAGCCTCAAACTCCTGGGTTCAAGCAATTCCTCTGCCTCAGTCTCCTAAGTAGCTGGGACTACAGGTGCATACCGTCACATCTAGTTAATTTATATATTTATTTTGTAGAGACAGAGTCTTGCTATGTTGTCCAGGCTGATCTCAAACTCCTAGGCTCAAGCAATCCTCCCACTTGGCCTTCCAAAGTGCTGGGATCACTGGTGTAAGTCCCCACACCCTGCCAGATATTGACTCTTTAAAAGATCTTCCCCGAAGTATACCCCTAACTATCATCTGTCACTGCAACCTAGTCTTCTGCCTTATTGCACTTAAGAAAATTATGTATATATTTGTTAGGAACTGGGTTTTGCTTACCATTGACTTCCTGGCACCTGGCCCAGTACAATAGTGCATTCAATAAATGCCTACTGAATAAAGAAATAACTGAATAAATGAATGAATATGACAGAAAAAAATGGTCAGCTTTAGTTGTGAATAGAAAAAAGTAAAAAAGGGCAAAGGAGGGAAAGAAACGAAAGGTTAAAAAAAGGAAAACAAATACAATAGATACATATCAATTAAACTTAGATACAGAAATAATCAAATCAACGTATTTTAAGTTGGTTTGGCTTAGAGTTTAAGAACTTGTTATGAAGGTACCTTTCATTTTTTAATAGTTTAGTATTTAATTTTATGGATAATATAATATTCATATATTTTCTATCACACAGTATGTAGTATACAATATTATATCGTGTAATACATTTTTCATACATTGTCAATGAGCTTAGAAACAGCAATATGAAGACACATTTCAGTTCGTTATTTAAGAAATAACCGTCAGCCGGGTTGGGTGGCTCAACCTGTAATCCCGCGCCTTGGGAGGCTGAGGTGAGTGGAGGGCCTGAGCCCGCGGGCTCGAGACCCGCCTGGGCAACTTGGCGAGACCGCATCTCTACAAGAAATCAAAAAAATCAGCCGGGCGTGGTAGCGCGCGCCTGTCGTTCCAGCTACGCGGAAGGCCGAGGCGGAAGGATCGCCGGAGCCCAGCAGGTCGAGGCTGCGGTGGCCGGGAGCGGCCACTGCGCTCCCGTCTGGGCGACAGAGTGAGCTTCCAACTCAAAAGAAAAAAAGAAAAGAACAGAGAAAGAAATAACCGTCACTGGCCGCCGCTGGCCCCGCGCTCCGCGTTCTCCTGGCGCCAGCCGCCCCGCATCTCCGCCCATCGCCATGGAAGAAGAAATCGCTGCGCTCGTCATCGACCAGGGTTCCGGCACGTGCAAAGCTGGTTTTGCAGGGCATGACGCTCCCCGAGCGCGATCCCCTCCGTCGTCGGGCGTCCCCCACGCCAGGGAGTTATGGTGGGCGTGGGTCAGAAGGACTCCTCCGTGGGCGACGAGGCCCAGAGCAAGCGAGGCCTCCTGACTCTGACGTATCCCATGGAGCATGGCATCGTCACCAACTGGGACGCTATGGAGAAGATCTGGCACCACACGTTCTACAACGAACTGCGTGTGGCCCCCGAGGAGCACCCGCTGCTGTTGGCCGAGGCCCCCCTGAACCCTAGGGCCAACAGAGAGAGGATGACTCAGATCACGTTTGAGACCTTCAACACCCCGGCCCTGTATGTGGCCATCCAGGCCGCGCTCTCCCTGTACGCGTCTGGTCATACCTCTGGTATTGTCATGGACTCTGGAGACGGGGTCACCCACACGGTGCCCATCTACGAGGGCTTCGCCCTCCCCCATGGCGTCCCGCGTCTGGACCTGGCTGGCCGGGACCTGACTGACTACCCCATGAAGAACCTCACAGAGTGTGGCTGCGGCTTCACCACCACAGCGGAGCGGGAGATTGTGCACGACATCAAGGAGAAGCTGTGCTACGTTGCCCTGGACTTCGAGCAGGAGATGGCCACCGCCGCATCCTCTTCCTCCCTGTTGAGGAGCTGCGACCTGCCTGATGGCCAGGTGATCACCATTGGCAACGAGCCCTCCTTCCTGGGCATGGAATCCTGCGGCATCCAGAGACCACCTTCGACTCCATCATGAAGTGTGACGTGGACATCCGCAAGGACCTGTACGCTAACACAGTGCTGTCTGGTGGCACCACCATGTACCCGGGCATTGCTGACAGGATGCAGAAGGAGACCACTGCCCTGGCGCCCAGCACCGTGAAGATCAAGATCATTGCTCCCACTGAGCGCAAGCACTCCGTGTGGATCGGTGGCTCCATCCTGGCCTCCCTGTCCACCTCCCAGCAGATGTGGATCAGCAAGTAGGAGGAATACGGTGAGTCAGGCCCCTCCATCGTCCACCGCAAATGCTTCTAAACAGACTGCGAGCAGATGCGTAGCATTTGCTGCATGAGTTAATTCATAAGTGTAAATTTGCCCTGGCAAATGTATACACCTCATGCTAGCCTCACGAAACTGGAATCGCCTTTGAAAAGAAATTTGACTTGAAGCTTGTATGATATCAGCACTGGATCATAAAACTCGTTGCTGCTTTTTGACCTTGTATTCAAGTTAACTGTTCCCTTGGTATTTGGGTGAGAACATGCTTATGGAAGAGAAGTCCGTGATCTGTGAATCTGTGTGACCAAGAGTCTTGATCTGTGCAGGGTATTAATGTGTCAGAGCTGAATATTCCAGGATTTCTCTAGAGATTGGCAAGAGCTGAACAAGTTGTCATTTCTGTCTTGCCAGCTGGTCTAGGTTGGAAAGGTCCCAGCCTTAGGATCCAGTTTCCTAACTGTTTTCCTGCCAGAATACCGTGGGTTGTTGCTTGTCTTGAATTGGAAGCGGTTTGCATTTACACCTGTAAATTTATTCATCCTTTTAATTTATGTAAGGTTTTTGTATGCAATTCTTAATTCTTTAAGAGATGACAGCAGATTTTGGTTTTCTACTGTTATGTGAGAACATTAGGCCCCAGAAACATGTCATTGTGTAAGGAAAAATAAAGTGCTGCAGTTAAAAAAAAAAAGAAAGAAAGAAATAACCTTGGCTGCCCCAAGTTTGCTATTCATGGCTTACAGGAATTTCTGTATCATGTAAGTAAACACATACACACACATCTAGTAGGCACTGGGTCACAGCAAAAATGAAAAACATGACTCAACTTTTGTTTCTCATCCCAGATAATGTATCTGGCTTAAGAAAATGTCCATAAAACTACTGGTTTCTGAATACGTGTAAGACTTTTTTTCACCAAAAGATCGGGGATAGAGTTATCTGAATTAAATAAATTCTTCTGCATTAGAAGAATTAAACTTTTGGAAGGAGGTTAATTGGTAGATTCTGCAATCACATGTCTCTAAATGCAAGGCAATTTTATTATTTCTTATGGAATTAGCATACTCTTGAGAAAATGACTACCTTTTAATATCAAAATCAGGCGCATATTATTTTATTTTTAAACCAATGTCTCAGCTCACTTGTCAGAACTCTGGGCAGACTTATTGATTAATCAGCAGGCTAGGACCTTGGTATATGAGTTATGAAGGAGACTTGCCAAGGCTTAGGGCAGGATTAATTAGTAAGATATAACAATCTGGTCATACCATTTTTGAAGGACAGAGTTCATCTGATTAATTAGAAAATTACAGTGAAAACCCAGAGCATTTCTGGAAATTGATGATCATCTGGGAAAACTAAAAACTTCAGGTATTTGTTTTGCTTTATTAGTTTAGATGCAGGGGATACACGTGAGGTTTGTTACATGGGTATATTGCATAATGCTGGTGCTTGGGCTTCCATTGAACCCATCACCCAAATAGTAATCATAGTACCCAATAGGTACTATGGCCTCTTTTCTCCCTCCCTCCTTTTGAGGTCCCCAGTATTGTCGTTTCCATCTTCATGTCCATGTGTACCCAATGTGTCGCTCCCACTGATAAGTGAGAACATGCAGTATTTTATTTTCTGTTTCTGCATTAATTCACTTAGGATAATGGCCTCCAGCTCTATCCAGGTTGCTGCAAAGGATATGATTTTGTTCCTTTTTTATTGCCGTATGGTATTCCATAGTGTATACGTACCACATTTTGTTTTTTCCAATCCACCATTGATGGACACTTAGGTTGATTCCATGACTTTGCTATTGAGAATAGTGCTGCAATAAACATACAATTGCAGGCGTGTTTTTGTTTGTTTGTTTGTTTGTTTTTTGTTGTTGTTGGTTTTTTTTGGTTTTTTTTGAGTTGGAGTCTCACTCTGTTGTCCAGACTGGAGTGCAGTGGCCGCTTCCGGCCACCGCAGCCTCAACCTGCTGGGCTCCGGTGATCCTTCCACCTCAGCCTTCCGAGTAGTCGGAATTACAGGCGCATGCTACCACGCCCGGCTGATTTTTTTATTTATTGTAGAGATGAGGTCTTGCTGCCCAGGCGTGTCTCGAACCCGCGGGCTCAGGCAATCCACTCACCTCAGCCTCCCAAAGGTGCAGGATTACAGGCTGAGCCACAGAGCCCGGCTTTGAATTCTTCTTTTTACCTGAAAAAATAACCTGTACCTTAAATCTAAGCACTATATTTATCTTATATTCATCTTACTACTATATAGCCACTCTTTCTTTTTTTTTTTGAGTGTCCTAATTTTTTTTTTGAGTTGGAGTCTCACTCTGTTGCCCAGACTGGAGTGCAGTGACACGCTCATGGCCACTGCAACCTCGACCTGCTGGGCTCAGGCAATCCTTCCACCTCAGTCTTCCAAGTAGCTGGAACTACAAGTGTGCACTTCCAGGCCCAGCTAATTTTTTATTTATTGTAGAGACGAGGCCTCATCAGTTTGTCCAGGCTGGTCTCAAACCCTTGAGCTCAGGCAATTCTCTCACCTTGGCCTCCCAAAGTGCTCGGACTTGAGTCACCACGCCCTGCCTATCTAGCCCCTCTTTCTAATGAACATTTAGAAACTATTGCCAAATCAAGGCTGGGTGCAGTGGTCCACATCTGTAATCCTAGCACTTTGAGAGGCCAAGGAGGAAGGATTGTTTGAGCCCAGGAGTTCAAAATCAGTGTAGGCAACATAGCAAGACCTCATCTCTACCAAAAAAAAAATCAAAAAATTAGCCAGGCATAGTGCCGTGCACCTGTTGTCCCAGCTACTCAGGAGGCTGAGGTGGGAGGATCGCCTGAACCTAGCAGGTCGAGGCTGCAGTTGAACCATGATCATGCCACTGTACTCCCACCTGGGAGACAGAGTGAGAACCAACTCAAAAAAGAGAAAGAAACAAACAAAAAGAAATTATTGCCAGATGAATCAAAGTACTCAAAATCAATATTGGTTGAATACCATGGAACCTATAAAGATGATTTTTTCCTTTGATAAGTTTAAAATGTAGATGCAGAAACAAAATTAAAACATATATTGGGTAAATGACAATAGAAGGGTGCCTATAAAACAGTTCCTAATTAATTGCTGATTGTCTTCAGATAACCAGAAGAAAGGTGAAGGTATTCAAAGAAGGTCTATGTTGTACTGCTAGTCAGAAACGCTCCATATCACATCCCTTTAGGATAGAATGACTTTGGAAGGTTTTTATAGAGGAGAAATCATTTGAACTGTGCTATGTGCCAACAGCTGCAAGGTAGACTTGAGCAATTTTCGGTGGATAAAAACAGTGATTTTAGCTGGATGGTTTGCTGCCCTCCACAAAACCTGAGTTCAGTTCCTAGAGAAAAATGGATGAAAGGAATATCAGTTAGGAAACTAGCGGCATCTGCTACATGCAGTAAAACTAGACATTAAAAAAAGAGCCTGGCACTTTTAAAAGTCAAACCACTTGCAAATTTAAAATCAGCCTCCTTAGTAATTCCTGGATGAAAGAGGAAGTAAGAACTGTAATACCATTTACACCAAATACCAAGGGACACAGAAAGAATCCCAAAGAACTCAGAATAACATTTTGAGCTTCGGATATTTTTATTATTACATTTTTTTAAAAAAGTGAAACAATTAATTGAAGAAACTAGAAAATGAACACGAAATTAGTCAATGAAAGCAGGTGGTGGGAATTAGTTACGGTAAAAGCAGAAATCAATTAATAGAATTGATAAATAAATACTAAGGCATTCTTTGAAAAGAGCAATAAAATACACAAACCACAGACAAATTAAACCAAGGAAAACTGGAATAAAATGAAAATATAAGGAATATAGTCACAGAAATAGAGGAAAATTGTCAATTATGAGGCAATACCATAGTACAATTTTTAATAATAAATGAAATTATTTTGATCACATGAATAATCTCCATACAGATATAAATGATCACAATTGACTCCAGAAGAAATTAAACTATTTTTGAAAGCAAAATCATGGTAAGAAATATACAGTTTTTTTTAATCTCAATTTTTTAATAGAACTGGGAGCACCATATGCTGAAATCTGTCAAGGAAGGAAGGCACTAACCAAGGAATGCAGCAAGGAAGGAAAGATATGAATTATTCTCATGAAAATGAATAAAAAATAAAACATCCATGTATTAACTCCAGCTCCAATTTAAATAAGTAATTCATCACTCCCAGGAAAGCATGAATTGTTAAATATTAGGAAAGCCTATGTATATAGTTCATAATATTTACAAACCAAAGGTAAAGCATGTAGCCATGTAGACAGGTATCAATAAAGGCATCTGGGAAAATATGACATCCATTCTGGAAAAAGACTTAAAGCTTAATAAATTATAAACAGAAGAAACATCCTGAACATAGTAAAAAGTATTTATTAGAATTCACTAATAAATATAATTCTAATAAAAGTATTTATTAGAATTTACTATTAAATATAATTAAATATAATTTTGGTAAAGCAAAATTATTGCCAGAAACACAATAAGCATATTTGGTTTCACCACAATTATTCCACATTGTTCTCAAGATTCTAACCAATGCAATTAGAAGTGAAGAAGACTTAAGAGATATTTATAGTGCACAGTAAGATAAATAATTAACATTTTGGTAAATGTGATGGTCTCCCTAGAAAATCATAGAAAACCAATAAAAAACTTAAGTAGCTAACAGTTATTCTTACTCATGAATAGATCACTTTCTTACTATAATAACAAGCTAAAAAAAAAAAACAGAAAAGAATTTTATTTGTAGCAGCATAAACAGGAACAACAGAAACTACCTAGGAATAAGCTTATAATCTATAGAAGACCTGGATTAAGAAAAGTGCAAAGCTTCACTGAGAGACATACAAAGTTTTGAGGAAAACAAGAAACAATTTATATCTCCTATAGGAATATGTTATGATGTTATCCTACTAGTTTTCTCCCAAATTAATCTAAAAAATTAATGCAATCCCAATCAATAATCCAAAGGAATTTTTGGAAATGAAATAAAGTAATTTAAAATTCATTTAGATGAATAAATTTAGGATGATAACCAGGAAATTTTGAAAATGATGAAGAAGGGTTTGCCATAGCAGACATTAATATATAGTATAGAGTTGTAATATTTTAAAAAGCATAGCACTGGCATAGGAATTGACAGACAAGTCAATGGAACATAATAGAAAATCTCTAAGAGATTCAATTTCATAAGAATTTAGTAGGTAATACTATAAAAAACATCAGTTGTTCAATAAGTGGTCCTGTGGCAACTGGCTAATCAAAAAAACCAGAAAGATGTCAAAACATTGCCAGGTTGCTTTCAAAACAAAATAGTAAACCACTATTTGAAACAAAGGCTACTTCTGAGAAGGGTAGAGATTATAGAAATTTATTTTTCTAATTGAATTTTATTTTTTATATTGCATTTGAAACTTTACGATTACTTTAAGGAAAATTGGTGCCAATTTGAAAAAGGTCTAGCAATCTAGACCAAGAGGTCCTTAGGGCCCTTACAAATGCAGACCGGACATTTGTAGATGTTACTCCTGGCTCAATTCTCCTGCACTCCCCATTCCATTGCTCAAAATGAGTTTAGCACCTCCCAAATGAGGTCTAAACAGGGAAGAAACGGGCCTAGGTTAGAATTCCGGCACTGGAGAATCTTAACACCACTCAGAAGGAGTGTGTGAGTGAAAACACTGCTTAGTCAGTTTTACAGGATGGATTTGAACAATGGGAGACTTCAGGTGTATTCGTTTGCTAGGGCTGTCACAACAAATAACACAGAGTGGGCGGCTCAAGCAATAGAAATTTATTTCCTCACAATTCTAGAGGCTGGAGGCCCCAGATCAAGGCATTAGGAGGTTGCTTTTGTCTGAAGCCTCTCTCCTTGGCTTGCAAGTGGCTGTCTTCTTGTGTCTTCAGACGGCCTTTCAGCTGTGCTTGTATCCTAATCTCTTCTTCTTGTAAGGACACTAGTCACATTAGATTATGGCCCACTCTAATAACTTCATTTTAACTCAGTTACCTCTTTAAAGATCCTACAGGCAGCTGGGCACTGTGGCTCATACCTATAATCCCAGCACTTTGGGAGGCCAGGGTGAGAGGACTGCCTAAGACCACAGGTTCAAGACCAGCCTGGGCAACTTGGTGAGACATCATCTCCACAATAAATCAAAAAATTAGCCAGGCATGGTGGCGCATGCCTGTAGTTCCAGCGACTTGGAAGGCTGAGGCAGAAGGATCGCCTGAGCCCAGTAGGTCGAGGATGCAGTGGCCGTGAGCATGCACTGTACTCCAGCCTGGGTGATGGAGTAAGACTCCAACTAAGAAAAAAAAAAAGATCCTACAGTCACATTTTAAGGCACTGGGGGTTAGGACTTCAACATCTGAATTCCAGAGACTTGTGACTTGTGAGTCAGCCTATAACTCAGGGTTATCCTGGGACTGCAGTTATCACACCCAGGGGTGGGTGCCCTGAAGGTAGGGACCATCCAGGATGCCAGGCAGCATGGCACTTACCCTAAGCTTCGGGGATGCTCTCACAGAAGTACAATTCTATCTTTGAGGAACTTAGAATCTAGGGTTGAAGATTAGACATAATCATGAGATTCGTTCAATGAGGATTAAGCGTCACTCTCATTCTGCCTGTGAGGCTGTGGGCAGAGTTTTCTATGTTGGGGGAAAGCAGACAGGGAGGACAGTTTAAAAAGTCCATTTCCAGAGAGCCACTGAATTTTCTCAATACAATTCAAAGAAAGATTTCCAATTGAGAACAGAGAAGTAAATTCAATGCTCTGCATATAGGGACTGCTGATCATACTTGGAATCCAATTCCTGCTGCTCTAAAAATCAGTGAACAGATTCCAGCTGCTCTGCCTGATAGAAACTGGCTCAGAGTGGACAATTCTCCCTTCCCCTACAATTCCCAACACATCAGTCACATTCCTGAAGCCCACAGCCTTCTAAAGGGTCTAGACATGCCTCTGTCACCCTGAGGGGAAACTGCTCCTTCTACATGATGCAAAATAATCATTTCAGTCAAAAAATATTGTCTTTCAAGGCACACTGCTTTCGATTCCCTTCGTTGTTCTCTAAAACACAATCAATTATTGGTAAGACAAGGCCAGTCCTAGATCGAGAAGCATTCACATCTTTTCTCTTTGATTTTTTTTCCTGCATGTGAAAAACACAATGAAGAAAGCCTGCAAGTCAGAGTCAGAATTCTTTCTTAACATAATATTGAAATGGGCACCTGAGAATTTGATTTCTCAAAAGCCTAGAGATGTTTATGTGTATGTACATATGTGGACATGTGTAGGTACACATACACACACACACACACACACACACACACACACACACACACACACACGCCAATAACTGGAGAATCCTACAACAGGATGAATTTGAACAAAAACTCAGTGTTACCCTTGGACTGTGGTTATCAAGGAAAACTGCAAGAACATTTTGATCCAGAATGAAAAGAAGCCACTACCCGAAAGCCAGGAGATACTAATTCTGCTCAGATTCCCAGACATTCATCTTTCTGGATCTTTGTGTAATTACAGCCTCACTCTAATTCCCTTTCCTGGTTGGACATCCTCAAGTTTTTATGTTGGTTTGTTTGTTTGGTTTTTGAGTCAGAGTCTCACTCTGTCGCCCAGGCTGTAGTGCAGTGGCACGCTCCCGGCCACTGCAGCCTCGACCTGCTGGACTCAGGCGATCCTTCTGCCTCAGCCTCCCAAGTAGCTAGGGTCCTTCTGCCTCAGCCTTTCAAGTAGCTAGGACTAGATGCAGGAGCCACCATGCCCTGATAATTTTTTTTTTTAATTGTAGAGACGAGGTCTCACCATGTTGCTCAGGCTGGTCTTGAACCCCTGAGCTCAGGCAATCCTCTCACCTTCGCCTCACATAGTGCTGGGATTACAGACTTGAACCAAGGCACCCAGTCATCCTTAAGTTTCTGAGAGTCCAGCATGGTGTTGGAAGGAATTCCTAAAACTGCCAGCAGGGTGTGCAAGCACTGCATTCACTTCCCTTTTCAGTCGGCAGCCCTAAGCGTTTCCGGGTGTGATCTGCAGCTTATCCTACTTCTCTGAACAGCTCTGAGACCAGCTTCCTCAGCTTGCCCTTTACAACTTGTGACTGGTCTATTTTGCTGCGTAGATACCTTCTTGCCTGACATGGTTCCTTGACTCCACTCCTTCCCCTTGTCTTAAGGAGTCTAAGGTCTAGGGACTACATGGAGATCTGTCACTGAGGTTATTGCTGGATGACATCATCAAGGATGAGAGAGAGTTTCTTATAAGAAAGTGCAAAAGTGACCGTGATGGCATCCGTGTGTGCCTGGATCCCTGTGGTCAACTAGGCTGTGGTCGGCTAGGCCACGCTTGAAGCAGCTGAGACCAACAGGTATACCCATTCTGCTCCCATGCCCTAGCATATGAAAGCTGATTCATAATCATGTGTGTGCACTTCCCAGGGGCCTGAAAATGCTTAGGAAGAAGAACTTGTATTCACAACCTACTGAAACTGTACAGTAATATACATTCATTGATTCATACATTTGCTCATTCAAGAAATAATTATTGAGTTACTACTGTGTGTCAAAACCTATCTGTCTTAGTCTGTTTATGCTGCTATAACAAAGTACCACAGACTGGGTAATTTATAAACAACAGAAATTTATGTCTTCACAGTTTGGAGGTTGGAAGTCCTAGATCAAGGTGTGGTGGGCTCAGTGTCTAGTGAGGGCTGCCTCTGCTTCCAAGATAACCTCTCATGGTCGCCTCCTCTAGAGGCATGGAAGGCTGTAACCTCACATGGCAGAAGGGATGGAAGGGTGGACTCAAATCCTTTTATGAGGCCCTAACCCATCCATGAGGACTATACCCTTGTGGCCAAATTACCTTTTAAAAAGCTCGTAAAACCATTCTTTAGAGACCAAGTTCCAATATGAATTTTGGAAGGGACACAAACATCCAAACCATAGCATACTGGGCATACAGCAGAGAATGAGGCAATCCAAATGTCCACCCTGTCGAGTTATATTCTAGTGGGAGAAACAGAGCTGTGCTGTCTAATACCGTAGCCACTACCAGTTTAAGTGAAAATTAATTTAAATTGCATTACATTAAAATTATAATTTCTCAGCTGCACTAGCCACATTTATATCATGCTTCTTAAGAGCAACCATTGAATAGTCACATGTGGCTAGTAGTTACCGTTCCACACGGAATTCGAGAACAGTATCAAGCAACATTGGGACCCCAGGACAACAGAAGACAGGCTGGGGTAGAGGGTAGTGGTGATGGAACCATTTCAGACATGATAGCCAAGGACGGCTTCTCCAGAGAGATGACATTTGCATGAAGGCCTGAATAATAACATCTTTTTTTTTTTTTTTTCTAATCTAATGATCTTACCAAGAAATGTTGTATATCTTTCCTTATTGAACTAGGTCTTGGAGGCCAAGAGAGAAGCACAGCTGGAGGATCTAAAGTTTGGGAAGGGAGAAGAAGAGCTGAGGAAAAAGAAAACGAGAAAGTGTGCAGGTGGGTAGCAGGAGGCCTGAGCACAGCCTCCCCACCACACACACACACACACACACACACACACACACACACACACAC
>NW_007193765.1:160283-165356 GCF_000164805.1 Carlito syrichta
ACACACACACCCTCCCATTCTCCCTCCACCCCACCCACCCCCCATCGATGATTCCCAATCTTGACTCACCCTGCACTCTGCATTCTGACCAAATGGAACACTTTGTCATTCCCTGATCAGCCATTCTGTGCCCTTCGAGCCTCTCCTCCTGCCGCCCCCTGCATCCGAAACGCCCTTTCCTGCTGTCCACCTGGATATTTCTTACTTACACACCCCAGGTGCTCCAAGTATCATCTTCTCAGAAGACTTTCCTACTTCTGCACTAGGTTAGAGTTCCCCTTCCAGAAAACTGCCCCCACTTCCCCCCCAAGCCACCCGCTGTCTCACCATTTACACCCATTCTCTAGTTATTGGTACGTTTGTTAGAAAGGACCCGTTTGTTAGAAAGGACCCTGTCTTCCCATCTTTGTAACCCAAATACCAGCACACTGCAGAGGCAGATCTGCTTCCTACTTGCTGGTTGTCAGGTTTGTTCTCCAATAAATGTCTGTTGAATTATCTAGCTGATGCTAGAAGTTTAACATTTTTAGTTCCCCATCGTCTTTGACAGAAAGAGGCACTCTGTGCTCCACCTTACCCCCACCCAATTTTCACGTTATTTTGTATCCAAGAAACTGCACTGATAAGTGGATTGACCAAAAACAAACAAAACCAAAGCGAAATGGTCTCTGATTTTCCTGTGCGCCACATCAACCGAAATTACCAACTCTTCCCAGTAGATGGTGATCTTGAACCGATGAGGTAAAATGTTTATTTGGTTACTCCTTGTTGTGAAAATGAGTCAAAGGAGCAAAAGAAGGAAAAGTTGACGAATTCTTGGTGAATGCTTAACACAGTATAATATTCAAGCGAGTCAATAAAAAATACTAAACTGTTGCAATGAGCACCTCAAACAAGGAGGGTCTGTGGGGGCTTGTCAAGATCCACATCTTCTCTAAGGCTTGGAGTTCCAGTCTTTTCCTTTCTCCTTGTTCCTGCTGTCCTGCTAGTTCAGCACTTCCTTACCCTCTTAAATATCTTGCCCTCAGTCAGCTACAGTCAGCCTTTGAGGAAATTTAAAGAAAATTGCATTCTGCAACTTTAAGACTGTGATTTAACAGAAAACTGATTCATGAATCAGAATATTTCATGAACTTGCAGATATTTGATTGAAAGCTTCTGGAATACTCATACCTTTGTAATCTTAAATGAAAAGTAAGCATTACTTGGTACACTAAGAAATCTAAATTCCTGGCTGGGCACTGTGGCTCACGCCAGTAATCTCAATGCTTTGGGAGGCCCAGGTAGGAGACTCACTTAAGGCCAGGAGTCTGAGACCAGCCTGGGCAACATAGTGAGGCCCTCCGTCTCTTCCAAAAAAAAGCCAGGCATGGCGGTGTGCTATAATCCTAGCTACTCAGGAGACTGAGTCAGGAGGATCCTTTGAGCCCAGGAGGTTGAGGCTGCAGTAAACCATGATTGCACCAGTGTACTCCAGCCTGGGTGACAGAGGGAGACGATGTCAAAATAAAGAATGGAAGGAAGGAAGGAAGGAAGGAAGGAAGGAAGGAAGGAAGGAAGGAAGGAAGGAAGGAAGGAAGGAAGGAAGGAAATGTTCCTAAACATCAAGGTTGTCTGACCATTATAATGTGGCTTCTTCAATAGCTTTCCTATAGCAACAGATGAGAACAGCTAGCATTTATAATTCCTACAGTGTGCTAAAGTTTATGAAGAAACCTCTAGGTTGACTCCTAAATTTGCAAGGAGGCAGCTTTGGGCTAATCTTAATTTAATACTGCCAATAAAGGGAAGCTATGTAATCCATGTGATTGGAGACCAAATGTGGCTCAGACATCTTAACAGAGGCCAACATGAAGGGTAACCAGGCCCAAGGATCAGGTGGGACTGCAGATCTCAGTGGATACCTGCACGGAAGGTAGAGCTGATCAGGGTCCACATGTCTCCCCAGATCCAAGGCACTGACCAGAATACTGTATCTCTTAGATGCTCCATTTGTACATTTCTGTATTTGTTTACCCAACAATACGTACTGAGTTCCTGCTGTGTGCTAGGCTTTTTTCTAGGTGCTAGGGATATGGCAGTGAAAAAAACAGACAAAAATCCCTGCTATCTTGGAGTTTATAGTCTAGCAGGGGGAGCTCATACGTAAACAAGATAAGTAAAATGTTTAATATGATGGAAGGTGGGATGTCCTGTGGGAAGAAGAACAGAGTTCTGAGATTTTGAGTAAATTACTCAGATTATATAGCTTCCCTTTATTGGCAGTGTTAAATTAAGATTTGAACAAACTGGAAGGAGTTGACGGAGCTTGCCTGTAGTTATCTCGGTGGGAAAAAGGACTGCAAGTGATAAGAATAATCAGTACAAACACCCAAAGACAGAGCGTGCCTGGTGCCTGTCTTCTAGGAGCAGAACAGGATCCCTTGTGACTGTAGCAGCAGAAGGAAGGACAGGGAGATGGAGCAAGAGCAGGACAGTAGGAGAGGAGTCAGAGGGGTGCTAAGGACCAGAGATTCCAGGGCCTTGCAGGCCTCTCTATGAGCTGCAGGTTTCTCTCACAGGAAGAGGAAAAGGAGGAAGGGGAGGAGGAAGAGGGGAAGGAGGAACAACTTTCAAGTAACTGAGCCTACCCAAATTAATTCTGTTTTTTTGTTTTGGTTTGATTTTGCTATTGAGAGGAACTGGGGTTTACAATAAAGATTTCTGAGCTATGGAAAATAAAAACAATATTTCAAGCTCTTGAATTTGTAGCTTGTTAAATTCTGTCACATAAATACAGGTGATATTTTATGGTTGCTTTGCAGAAGAGGGGGGAAATCTTTCCCCCTACAAAATGCATGCATGACTTTGATAGACACTGTTAATAAGTTTGTGAGTCATAATGCTCACTACATTGCCTTTTGTTGTTGTTGGGTTTTGTTTTTTCTGTTTTGTGACTATTTCATAGATTTATCACCACCCTGGTGATGCCAGATGGAGTGTGGTGTGTTGCTCTGTGGGTTCTTTGACTCCACCACAGAAAAAAATTTCAGAGCATGCCCAAATTACAGTTTAAGACAGAATTTATTAGAAAGAGGCATGCTTAAGGGAGAGTGTGGACCCCTTAGAGGGCATGTGCTTGCTTCTGACAAAAAGCTTAATATAATTTTGCAACTAAGAGGGGTGGACTGCAGGTGTCTAGTCATGAGTTTTGACTACCATCTCTCAACCTTCAAAGGTCACAAGTTCCTTTTAAATAATAAAAGCTATTGCTAAACTAGTTTTGGGTTTTTTTTCCCCCTATTTTTTAGAACATCATGTCTGTGTTGTTTTGGGTAACTCCCTATTGTTTCTGATTTACTGCACTGGTCAATCCACATTCCAGCCCACAAGGTGGTTAAGTATGATGTGTCTGATCAGTTGGGTAAAGGTCATGAACCAATAAGATATCTCTTACCCTATTTTAATTTAGACCTGTCTGAAAGAAACTTATCTATGTGCAACCTTCACTGAATAACCTGACTTACTGGGAGGCTAGCATAAAACGTGATTTTTTAAAAAAAGTGATTTAAGTTTCTTTTCTTTTTTCTGCCTTTGCAAAGTTTAATAGTTTGGAATGGATATCTAATGAGTAATTAATGGGTAAGTGGGGATCTCCTCCTCTGAGGATAAAAATATATGTGCACATTATTTTGTAACAAACATGGATATTTCTCATAGAGAAAAACATATTGCTGTGAGGCTGTCTATCTAGACCACTGAGTCTTACCACCTGTTAAGAGCTGGCATTGAATGAATGGTTGTAGAGTCAGGCAAATTTAGCAAGAAGATAAGGAATGCAAGTAAAACTAGTGAGCAAAGATAATGGCAAAATATGTTGGCCTACTATATAAATATTGACCAAAAAAATAAATGTTAGTGTTTGAAGACTGGAAGTACAATTATATACAACCATACACAGGCAGCTAGGAAGGAATCACCCAGAGGAGAGTGACAGCTTGCTGAAGTCCTTGCATCCAACAGAATAAACAAACCTGTCTCTGTGTTTGGGACCCAAGACAAAGGAATATACAGAGGCCTAAATACTATATATACATAAATATGGGAAGGTCGTAAGTCAGGCTAACACCATTAAATACGTTCTATCCTCCTACCTAGACAAACAGCATACATTACAGCCTGGAAGGGCAAATTTGAATTTCAAATGCTGACTCCTTGGAATTCTGTGCTGATGGTTCCAGCTGCTTCTTTCACATCTCCTCCCTCCTCTATGCACTTACTCTTTGGAGTTGGGATAGTGAAAACAAGGTAACACAGCTGACCTCACAGAGATGCCATGTCTCTTCTTCTGGTTGTAGCTGCTTCTCTGGCTAATTGGATGGCAGCCATTCAGTGTGTTGGCAGATATCCCGATGCTGGCTCTCTTTGGGGGTGCCTTGATTGATTATTCAGAGGGTCCAACAGGGTTTACCCTTCTCCAAACTCCTGCCAAGTGTGCTTACTTGGATGTTCTCACTCATCAAGAAGGTCCTTTCTGAGGATACCATAAGGATGGCCTTTAAATCCAGTTCCTTTTTGCTGTGACACATGGTGGAGGGCAGGCTGTCCGTGGCACCCATGCTCTCGGTCCCAGGAGCCTTAGGCTGGACCAGAAGGCAGAAGCTTCCAGAAAGAGACAATCACACTCCTCAACCCAATGCAATTTTGCAACACCTTCAACCTTCCAGGAATAAGGACGGTGGGCCTGAGTGAAATGCCTCCTCTCTCATGGTTTGCTGCCCTCCACAGACTGTTCTCTTGTGAAGTAACTCTTCTCTCCCACCCAGTAGTCCTCTTACATCGGTGAGGGTTGGGGAGAGGTGGTTTTTCTAAAAAGGCACTCTCATACAAACAGTTAGAAATGCTCTGAATTCAGAATTCGGGCATTTAGACCTTTTTGCTCTCAATTCTTTTTTCTTTTCTTTTTTTTTGAGTTGGAGTCTCAGTCACCCAGACTGGAGTGCAGTGGCCGCTCCCGGCCACCGCAGCCTCGGTTTGCTGGGCTCCAGCGATCCTTCCGCCTCAGCCTTCCAAGTAGCTGGAACTACAGGCATG
>NW_007193765.1:166252-221945 GCF_000164805.1 Carlito syrichta
ATGAGTGAGAACATGTGATACTCAGATCTTTGTTTCTGTGAGAGGTCACTCAGTATTATAGACTCTCTAGTTCCATCCAGGTTGCTGCAAAATTCATGATTTTGTTCTTTTTTATGGCTGCGTAGTATTCCATCATGTATATGTACATTTTTTTTTAATCCAGTCCTCTTTTGATGGACAGCATGGTTGCTTCCAGGTTCTTTCCATTGTGAACAATGCTGCGATCAACATACGTGTGCAGATATCTTTTCTATAGAGTGATTTGAGTTCTTCAGGGTATATTCCCAGTAGGGGGATTGTACAAGTTTTGATACTATTCTTGGTTTCAGGCAACCACTGGCAATGCTGGAATGTATCCACTAGGAATAAGAGGGGCTACCTCAATGTTTCAAATCACAAGCATATAAGCACTTTTCAATGATACGTTTTATTTTGGAGTCATAAGAGAAATGTTACTTCCTTAAGATAAATTATCTCAAGCATCACAAAGGCTTAAATATCATATACATTACTCATTTCTAAAATATTACTACCAAAGGTTTAATTTAGTCTATATTCTACTTATTTCTACATTTTCCTAAGGTTTAAACATATTTACCCAGTAAAGAAATGAATGTTAATCCAAATGATTTTTGGATTGCCTTCTGAAGCAAAATCCTGTGGATACCTTCTCAGATAGCTGAGGTTGCTGAAGTTTGCAGCCTCCATCAGGATTGTAGCTAACTTTCTTCACTGTTTTTGCATTTCTTTGATTTCCATAAGTTAAATGTGTATTTAGTGCTAAGACTATTTTAAGGTAGTTTTAGTGCTAAAACTGATAAGGATTTTTCAGGTCAGCCTGGGCTTTGTGAGTGTCAGCTTCAATGGGTTGGCCAGCCAAGCCCCAGAGAGTGGGCTCGGGGGGCTGGTAAGCCTAGCCCCAGAAGTCTCGGCTCTAATGGGCTGGCAGGCCAAGCCCTGAGAGTGTTGCTGGTTGGTGGACTGGCAAGCCTAGCCCCCAGAGTGTTGGCTCTAATGGGCTGGTAAGTGTTGGTTAAGTATTGGTAAGTGTTGGCTCTAATGGGGCTGGTTGCAGGCCCCAGAAGTGTCTCAGCATTGGAGTCCTGCCTTCTTCCAGCAGCTCTCCTAGTTCAGTTGGCTCCATCAGATGGCAAGCCAGCCTCTGGGGTGCTGGCAAGCCAGCCTCTGGGGTGCACAGCTCTTTAGCGCCAATGATCTTCTGCAGTTCTTCTTCTGCAGTTCTTCAGGTCAGAGTTCTTGTCTCATACCCAGAAGCAAAGAGGGCCACCGATGGCCAGAAAGTGAGAAAGCAGGATTTACTGAGAGAACAGAAAATCTCCCACAGTGGGAGGGGACCCGAGAGGATTGCAGATTTGGAGCTGAAACCTGGTGCTTATATAGCCCTAAGACCAAGCCAGTTGGCTAGCACTAGCTGTGAGCTGATTGGCCAGCACTAGCTGTGCTGATTTGTCAGTACTAATGACCAATTGCAGGAGGTGTAGGGGCCTACTGGTGAGCTGATTGGTTGGTACTTGGCAGCAAGCTGATTAGTTGTTTTTCAATCCCAGCAGTGAGTACTTAAGCTCTAGCTTGAGAGGTTCACAGGGAGCTTGTTTACTAAGGTGAGTGTATCAGCCTAAGTGGCCTGCTGGAAGTTTGCTACATTGCTACCAGAGGACCCCCCCTCCCCCGGTCTGTCTGCCTGCCTAGCCTTTCTCTAACTATCTCCTCTCTCATTCCCCCTCTCTGTAGTAACCCTAACTGCCATTAGCGAGTAAAGACAATGACTGGTCGGGCTACTTCCTGTTGATCATAGGCATCATGTGGGGACGGCAGCTAGGGATCCTCCAGAGGGCGATCTAAGGGTCCTCAGCAGAAAGAAGCTTCTGTGCAAGGTTCCATATGCATCACGGTTTGGAGTTTGATGGCCTCTAGGTGAAAAGAAATAAGCTTTACCAGGAGGTTAACTATACATGAACCAGTCATAAGCAATACAACAAAAGAAGCTGTTAGGGTAAAAACCCACGTCCATATACTGGAAATCCCTAGAGAGGATAAAAAGGATTGTAACCAACTGGGTCCTGAAACTGCCTGTTCTTGTAAAGGGTCAATGATTTTACTATTGTTTTATAACCTACAAATTCTCTTCTACTTGGGAGGAAGTATTAATCCAGAAACAACAAATTTCACTTAATGCACATGTTCCTCCACACTTTGCCATGAGCATATCCAATGCTTGATAGTTTTGTAAGACCACAGTAACTAACATGTTAATGGATGTCTGATTTTTGACAGCATCCACTGTGCCCTTTCACCCTTGCTGTGCCATGAGGGTGAGATTTAATACAGAGTTTTGTTATAGGGGTATCCTGACAAACCAGAAGAAACCCCTGGCAACAGAACGTCCTAGTCCAGGTCTTTGTAGGATTGGGTGGTCCAGGATATGTCCTTCTTGATTAGGTAGATATATTATAGCTAGGTATATTAGTGCTGGATGGAGGCCCTAAATCTCTATGACCTCGTCACTGTAGGGATTGTTCCAGGAATGATCCTAAATTTAGAATAAGCTTAGAAGAAGCCATTTGAGTTTGATTGAGGATCAACACCCTAGGAACAGCAGCCACTATTGTGCAAGCATGTTTCCTTCTGTAAGATAGAACCAAGTATAATCCCTGACCACATAAAAATACCCAGTTCCAGTTAATGAAGGTACCCTAATGATTCCAAATGGGAAGAATACCCTGATGACTGTAGTTTCCTTTAGTTCATTAGGGTCACAGGAAGAGTCACAAGAGAAATCCTCTTCAGATAACCCTAGCTGTTCTCATTTGGAGTTCTCCCAAGGGACTGTTACATTATGCATGTGGGTTCCACAGGCATGATGGTTAGGGTCACAGGAAAAAATTGTGCTCCGGAAAGATTTAGAGAAGATATTTCCCAGATGAGTGTCAGAGTATGGAGACTTACATATACCTCAGGCTATAACAATTCCAATGTGCCTACACATTAGAACAAGGTAGCCAAAGGGGCTGGTGATATGATAACAGATGTCTGTGAAATTCACCAGATCCTGACAATTTGATGTGTTCATGGTTGTATATTCTGACCAGGCAGTCTATCTGATGTTTTTCAATTATGGCTATACACCATCCAGTTGTGGTAGAGATTCC
Source organism: Carlito syrichta (assembly GCF_000164805.1). Taxonomy (NCBI): domain Eukaryota; kingdom Metazoa; phylum Chordata; class Mammalia; order Primates; family Tarsiidae; genus Carlito; species Carlito syrichta. Next base: position 169,423 of record NW_007193765.1, read on the forward strand.
ATTAGAGAATACAGCCCATGGTCCCCATACCCCAGGTGATGTTTTATTTAGGTGAAACACAGTTATATTACAATACTCGAGGGAAAGCCATCCCAGCCAGGCTAGACCTAAGTGTGACTGGAAACAGAGAGAAGCATATCTCTACACCTCAACCATTTCCTTCAACCTTAATTGAGGACTTTTCACCTCAGGAAGTTTTCTAGTTAAGTTTCACTGCTTTTTGTAGGGCAGTGAATTCATACCAGGAACTACTGATATTTCCTATCTGCTTGAGAGTCAATGGTAGAGCTATCGGGGAGAGTTGAAGGTCCCTCCTGTGGACATGTCCAACAGTTTGAATAATTATCCTGTTGAGCCATATACATAATGGAGGGAGAAGGGGGATGATTACAGGAAGCTAGGACCAATGATAATGAAAGTAATTAGCAAAATAGATTAGGCATTTTGCTCATTCCCATGAGGGAAACTTCTAGGGAAGAAAAAAACCCCATTGGTTCCCAGGATTAAGTGGTCCTTGACAGAGATGTTTAATGGTGCAATTCAAGACAAAAACAAAAACAAAGACAGCAAGTAAAGGTAGAACTATAAGGAGGAAATTCACAGGCAGTTAATTAGTGGCACTTATCTTCTTTTTTTTTTTTTTTTTTGAGTTGGAGTCTCACTGTCGCCCAGACTTGAGTGCAGTGGCCGTTCCTGGCCACTGCAGCCTCGACCTGCTGGGCTCCAACTATCCTTCCGCCTTGGCCTTCCAAGTAGCTGGAACTACAGGCGCGCGCTACCATGCCTGGCTAATTTTTGATTTATTGTAGAGATGAGGTCTCGCCAAGTTGCCCAGGTGGGTCTCGAACCCGTGGGCTCAGGCAATCCATCTCAGCCTCCCAAAGCGCAGGATTACAGGCTGAGCCACCGAGCCCGGCAGTGGCACTTATCTTTTATGATCTTCACTTTGATTCTGTATGCTCTTCCAGATCAGCTGAGGCAACTTCGTCTGGATTCCATGCTTTCACTCTAGAGTGATGGATCCACATGTCTATTCTAGTAAACGTTACTGAAAACAGCCTTTGGTTTAGTTGGAAAGTTGTCTCTCTTCTGGGTGAAAGGTCTGATGGAGGGTTTTAAGGACCTTCCATTGGTAGGAGGTTGGCAGATGAAGTTTGCCATTCTGATTGCAGCCATCCTGGAGGCTGAAAAATGTATCCCTGAGATGTGAGAATACTGGTTTTATCTCCTTTGAGGGGCTCTCCCAAATCAGAGTGGCCTCAAATAGATCAGAAATCTGGATTTTCCTTGCTGCTAATTTGGCTGTTTGAACTGCTAATCCATGTTCTTCAGCTATTTCATCTGTTCCCTTTTGATGGCCCTTACTGTGTATTACTACCACTTCCCAAGGTAGGAAGACTGAAGACAATAATTTGCCAATCTCTCTATGGTATTTAATAAGAGGATCCATACACTGTAAGAAAATGTCTTTATTTCCAGATAGTGGCATGGATGTGAAGGACTAAAAAGGCATACTTAGAGGCAGAATAGTTGACTGCCCTTTACTTTTAATTTGAAGGCCCTTATAAGAGCAATTAATTCTGCTAACTGAGCACTTGTATTTGAGGAAAGAGGTGTACTTTCAACGATGTCACTGTAAGTGACTACTGCATACCCTGACTTACAGATCCCTTGCTCCACAAGTGAACTTCCATCAGTAAAGAGAATCCAGCCTGGGTTTTCTACAGGGGTTTCCTTTAAGTCCTCTGGCTGCATAGTTTTGTACTACCACTTGTTCACAGCCCTGTTCACATTTCCCACTATTGTCAGGGAGGGAAGTGGCTGGGTTCAGAGAACATGGTTTTAAATGGATTACAGTCCTTCTAATAAGGCCTGATATTTAGGAAGGCGGTTATCAGTTACCCAGAGGCTCCCTTTGGAGGATAGTAGTCCTGCCATATTATGTGGAGTATACACAGTTAAGTTTTCTTTTTCATTGTTAGCTTAATAACTTCTGGCACCAACAATACTACTGCTGCCACTGCTCTAAGACAGGTTTGGCCATCCCTTAGCTGTCAGATCAAGTTCTTTGCTTAGGTAATCTACAGGTTGTTGGGCTGAACCCCAGGTCTGGATTAGAACTCCCAGAGCCATTCTTTTTCTTTGAAGACTCAGAGCCGATGCTGCAAATAAGACTTATTGTAGTTGGTCAAAGGCTTTCTCAGTCTCTAATGTCCTAATTGGATCAGGAGTTCTAGCTGATTGAGTCTTCTTATACCATTCTACAACACACCATTTTTCAACATGCATGAACCCTTTATTTTTCTGTTCTATACCTTCTTTCCTTTAAGTAATCATCCACTTTATTGCAGGACAAACATTTATCATACAAGATTCCTTCCTATACAAAACTATTCTGTCCTTTGCACCCTTCCTGACAACTTTCTTTACATCTTTTCTGTGCTTTTTCTGTCTTATCCCATGAACTTTCTATATAAACTTCTACATTTACACTTTGAATTAACCCCTAGCAACTTGAATTACAACAAGGCTATATTCCAACATGGATGGCCAGAACCAAATGGCTGTCCCCTGTATTAATTCAAGTTCCAGTGCCCTAATATTCACCTGGAGATGGTTGGGGTGATGGTGAGCTATCCCAGGCACTCAATCTCTCCTATTCTCTAACTTACTAGGTTTTTTCCCCAATTACAATTCACTGCCTATACCCTCTTATAAATCTCTATGCCAGCCAAAACACAGCATCAGTAGCAGATTTTCAGGCCTCCTTAGTGGCCATCATTCCTGAGCTAGGTGTTCTCTCTTCCCTTCAGAAGAGAGTGTACCTGCTTTCCAATGGCTCTCTGGCCTGTACTGTGGACAAGGTCCTGGAGGTCTAGGCCTCTTTGGGGCACCCCCCGCCATTGTACCTATGGCTACAGACACCATCCTTTTAGCAGGTCCATTGTTACCAGGTCTCTGTTGGGCTGTTGGAGTTTTGTCACTAATGGCAACTGACAATTGAGATGCCTCTTTTGTCCCTCTGGTTCTGCAGTCTTCCATGTTGTCACCCTATTACTTCTTTAATGTTTTGGCTTGCTGCATCCATAACAGTTAGCAGGTATACCTTGGGAATTCTGGCATATATATGCCTATAAGACAGCTACTAGAGCTCTTGCCTTTGTCTTGTGTCTACTCTCCTTTTCCTGAGCCTCCTCCTGATCCGTTATAAAAGACTGAGGTGGCCACTTTCGGGAGATTCTCTAAAAGTACCATCTGGCCCTTTGGCCTGCTTCTACAGCTTCGACCTGATAGCTGGAGCTGCCTAAGCAACAAACTTGTCTTTTAAGATTAGTTGCCCTTCAACTGATTCAGGGTCTAAGGATATGTGTTTAATCAAAGCCTCTCTCAGCCTTTCCAGAAAGGCTGAGGGAATCTCATTGACCTCTTGGTCTATCATGGCTAACTTGGAATAATTGAGAGGTTTACTTCTAGCTTTTCTCAAGTCTTCCAATATTCAAACCAGGAAATGTTTCCTCCTCCATACTCCCAAATCGCCATCGGGGTCCCATTTAGGGTCTTCCAATGGTACTGCAGACATGCCTACTGGATAGGGATCCTCCCCTTCTCTGGCACTATATGAAATGCAAAGTTCATCTCCAAACCTCTCTGCCATTTGCAAGGTTGCTTGTTTCTCAGTGGTCATTAGGGTCTGGCCTAAGAGCAACATAACATTCTTCCAGAAGAGCTCAAATACTTGCATTCAATGCTGGAGACTGTGTATATACTTGTCAGGGTCATCTGAGAACCTTCCAAGATCATCCTTGATTTGTTTCATCTCGTATGGAAAAGGGTACCTGTACCTTACTAGGGCCATATTCACCAAGCATCTCTTGTAGGGGCATAAGCAATGTCAGAGTTCTAGAACGGGGGGTTTTAGAGTCGGAATGGTTTGAAGTACAAGGAGGACCTCAGTAAGGAGGGCAGGATGGACCAAGTGGAGTGGCCTCATGAGATGATGCCTTCCCCAGTGGCACCTCTGGGGTTGGCATCCCCGGTCCATTGGGACCATCCTTTGAGATGACCACTAAGAGGGCTGAGTTGATTCTATAGCATTGACAAAGGTCTGGATTTTCTCATAATGTGAAGAAAATCTGTACATATGGAACCTTGGCCCGTTTGCCCTGGTATCTACAGACACTGTCTACTGCATGATTGTATTATAATTGATACTTCCCTCTGGAGGCCAGGTTTCCTTTCTCCATCCTGCAACTTATAATTCAACCATACTTGGGTACAAAAGAATTTAAGACACTGTTTAAAGTTTGAGGATCCAAGGAATCCCATGTCCCAGGATGCACTCTTGAGTGCACACTGCAGATAGCCAGATGGCCCATTACCCATCTGGAGAGGGAGGCCAAAGAAAGGCGTCCCTAAGTCTTCCCTCCTCCAACCAATGTGCATGAATAAGGATTAAAGAAAGGAGAGCATCCCCTCACTTTCCTATCCTCTGCTCATGGCATTCCCTTGGATGTGAGCGTGACCTCCATCCACCCAAGTATAGTGGTTGAAACCCGGTCCGTAGGAATAGTCATGCTCACCTATGCATTAATGCCTGTCCTGCGTGCTGTCAACTGTGCCTCTGGATTTCTAAACCTAGTATTCCCCCTTACCAGACTAGGTCTTCAAAAAGATCTTGGAACGATTGGGTTTAGGAGCAGCATTCTGACAAAAAAGAGGGTTTACCTGGGACTTTTCATGAGCCCCTGGCCAGAAGGCCCATGATTTGAGCTAGGTTACAACATTCAGATTACTTTCCTAGCAAGGTCCACAAATATGGAGACATAAAAGTGCTGGTACAGGATTTTTCAGACCATCCCTGACATTTTCCAAAATGCCTAGACCCACAGTCAGTCAGGCACTTCAACATTAAGTCTGCACACATAGCATGCAAAGTCTAAGTTCTTAGGCATAGAGCTGACAAAATATCCTCAGAGGAGAGAGTTCGCATTTGACATTTGTCTACCCAGAATACCCAGGTAGGGACCTACCTTAAGAAGACTTAAATTCCTCATATAAAGCAGTTTTTCATTCTTGCCAATTACAATGCTTCCTAACATGAGAAAACAAAACCAAAGCTTCCTACTCTTTTCCTTGTGGACCAATGAACACACCTTGTCTTGAGCTCTTATTCAACAAGGGGCAAGCCAGTTGCCAACACTATCTAGTAATGTCAACTCCCTAAGCTACAAAAACACCCACGTCACCAAGTACTAAGTGGGAACAGTACCCATGGCAATCCCGAAGAGAAGAAAATGTGAGCCGGGCTCGGTGGCTCAGCCTGTAATCCCACGCCTTTGGGAGGCTGAGGTGAGTGGATTGCCTGAGTCCCCGGGTTCGAGACCCGCCTGGGCAACTTGGCGAGACCTCATCTCTATGATAAATCAAAAAGTCAGTCAGGCGTGGTAGTGCATGCCTGTAATTCCAGCTACTTGGAAGGCTGAGGCGGAAGGATTGCCAGAGCCCAGCAGGTCGAGGCTGCGATGGCCAGGAGCGGCCACTGCACTCCAGTCTGGGTGACAGAGTGAGACTCCAACTCAAAAAAAAAAAAAAAAAAAGTGATAGGAAAGACTGGAAGCCCTCTGCTGACACCCTGTTGGGCTGTTGGGAGTTGGGGTCAGCCTGGGAATCTTCAGGTAACACTAAGGTATAGCCTTGGTCAGAGGCCCTCAATTACTCCCAAACTTCTTCCAATTCCACGTGATGACTAGACCTCTATGAAAAGAAACTGGACCAGAACAGGGCCAACATTCCCAACACCCGAGGGTGATGGGGAATTAACCAAGTCCTCTCCAGCAAGCCTGACCTCTGCATATTGTAGACCAGCAGCCTCACTAACTGCTTTTAACTGGCTGGCAGAGTTTCAGTAGTTTGTGCTTTAGAGAGAGTAAAAAAACTTGAGGATGAGGATCCTTGGAAATGAAAGTAAAAAGATAGGTCCACTTCAACTCACCCTTCCATTGGGTCCCACATTGGGCACCAAAACTGATACAGATTTTTCAGGTCAGCCTGGGCTTTGAGAGTGTCAGCTTCAATGGGTCAGCCAGCAGAGTCCCAGGGAGTATCCACTTGAGGGGCTAGTAAGCCTAGCCTGGGACGTGTCAGCTCTAATGGGCTGGCAAGCCAAGCCCTGAGAGTGTTGCTGGTTTGGTGGGCTGGCAAGCCTAGCCCCCACAGTGTTGGCCCTAATGGGCTGGCAAGCCAATCCCTGAGAGTATTGCAGCCCCCGGAAGTGTCTCAGCTTCAGAGTCTCGTCTTCTTCCAGTTCAGCCAGCTCCATCAACTGGCTAGTCAGCCTCCAGGGTGCACAGCTCTTCAGCTCCAACAATCTTCTGCAGCTCTTCTTCTGCAGTACTTCAGGTCAGTGTTCTTGTCTCATGCCCAGGAGGAATGAGGGACATGGATGACTGGAAACTGAGAAAGCAGGATTTACTGAGAGGACAGAAAAGTACCCACAGTGGGAGGGGACCCGAGGGGGGTTACCGAGTTGGAGCTGAAACTTGGTGCTTATATAGCCCTAAGACCAAGCCAGTTGGCTAGCACTAGCTGTGAGCTGATTGGTCAGCACTAGTTGTGCTGATTGGTCAGTACTAAGGACCAATTGGCAGGAGGTAGGGGCCTAATGGTGAGCTGATTGGTTGGTACTTGGCAGCAAGCTGACTGGTTGTTTCTCAATCCCAGCAGTGAGTACTTAAGCTCTAGCTTGAGAGGCTCACAGGGAGCTTGCTTACTAAGGTGAGTGTATAAGCCTGAGAGGCCTACTGGAAGTTTGCTACACTGTTACCAGAGGACTTGTCCTGTCTGTCTGCTTAGCCTTTCTCTACCTATCTCCTCTCTCAAAACTACTAGGTAGTTGGATCCTTCATGATCTTAGTTAATTCTATCAATCTATTTGAATAAAAAGCCTCCTATATTGTTTTCTTATCCTTACTATCTGGTAGGGCTGCAGCTTTTTTGAATTTGAAATAACTGTCAAGGCTTTGTCTGATTCTGTGGTCACAGTTCTAGGGCTAAATGACAACACAGAAGAGAAAGTAATTAATACTTTTTGGAATAAATTACATGGGAACAGTACTCTAGAAGAAACTCTTAGTTTTAAAGAATGAACCTGAGGCAAACTTGAGGTCTAGGACGGCCTGAGGTGGGACTGCTACATCAGGGGAATCAACCTTCAGTTTACCTGTTCTTGTAGTTGACACTCTGTAAGGTGCTGAGGTCATTCAGTACCAGTTACTAGCACCTGGTGATCAAAACACAGATATACTTAGGTGTCTTTCTATCAGTTACATCACTGTGCTATTGTGACAACTGAACACAACTGGAAGTTAAAAACAAAAATCCTCATCCAAACCTATTTAACATAAGTACAGGAAAGTTAATGCCTCGTGATTCTGAAATATTAAAAGACAGAGCTAATTTTAGGAAAGGCATGAACTAGCAGCTCAGCAAGTCAAATGCCTACCCCAGATGCAAACACTGTTGCCAGGAACTAGCTTAGTTGAGGTCATCGGTGCCAACTGCATATCTGGATTGAAAAGATCCTCCTTGGAACCAACCCAAACAAAAACCAAGAGCCACAGGAAATGAGAAAGAGAGAATTTATGCTAGGAAGGCATAAAGTCCACTACAGATGACATGAAAAATGGCAACACAACAAAATAATTCTCTTTCTCTCCCTCTGGTTATATATTTGGCATGAGACTATGCTATATTTTGTTTTAAGAATGTTCAAACCTGTTGGGCATAGTAGCACACACCTGTAGTCCTAGTTACTTGAAAGGGAGGCAGGAGGATCACTAGAGCCCAGGAGTTTGAGGCTGTAGTGCAATGTGAATAGCCACTATACTCTAGCCTGGGCAACATAGCAAGATACCGTCTCTAAAAATAAAAAATAAAAAATGGTCAAAGCAGTGCTTTTTAAAATAGCAGAAAAATGGGCAGCAACTTTAAATCCAACAATATGAAGTTAAATAATTCATGGTACATCTATATAAATATTGTATCAACAGTTCTCAACCTATTAGGTCTCAAAAATTCTCTATACTCTTAAAAATCATTAAGGACCCCAGAAAGCTTTTGTTAATGTGGGTTATATCTATCACTATTTATCACTTGAGAAATTAAAGCTGAGACATTTAACTTAAAAATATTGATTAATTTATGTAAAAATAGCAGCTAGGCTGGGTTCGGTGATTCAGTCTGTAATCCCAGCACTTTGGGAGGCTGAGGCAAGTGGATTGCCCGAGTCCACAGGTTCGAGACCAGCCCAGGCAACTTGGCGAGACCTCGTCTCTACAATAAATAAAAAATTAGCTGGGCACTGTAGTGTGCACCTATAGTTCCGGTTACTTGAAAGCCTGAGGTGGAAGGATCTCCTGAGCCCAGCAGGTCGACACTGGGGTGGCTGTGAGCATGCCATTGCACTCCAGCCTGGGTGACGGAGTGAGACTCCAACTAAAAAAAAAAAAAAAATAGCAGCTAGTAAGTCTGTAATATGTTAATATAAATACTTTTTTAAAAACTATATATATATTTAAAAACAGTGAGAACAGCAGCATTGTTTTCCCTTTTGCAAATCTCCTTGCTGTCTGGCTTACCAGATTTGCTTCTGTATTCAATCTGTTTTGATTTTTTTTTTTTTTAAGTTTGAGTCTTGCTCTATTTTGATATGCTGCTTTGGCTAAGGAACATGAAAAAAATCTGACTTTACACAGGTTTGTAGTTGAAAAAGGGAGGAGTATTTTAATAGCCTCTCCAGATAATGGTAGACATTCCTTGCTGAAATCACACCAAACTTGAACAAGTGGTAGTTTCTTCAAGATTAGTTGTAGTGTGTAGTCTGAAACCATAAACAAACTTTTCCCATACTCTGCTACATTAACATCCATTGGTCCATCTTGCACATCGAATGGATTTTTTTACCCACTCATGATTTGTAACGGCATGTATTAGTCATCCAGAAAAGATCGATCCATTGAATTTTGCAGATCTCCTAAATGTAGTCTTTGATATATCCAAAAATCACTTGTGCTCATTATGATTCATCTTATTAGAAAAGTCTTTATATTAAAGAAAGGTGTCAAGCTCCCAGTAGGGGACACAAATTTTCTAAAATTATAAATTTTGCTAGAAATCTTGACTTTTATCACAGGCAACAAATACCATTAGTATGTTGCTTCCTTGAAAGCAACAGGCTGACTTCATTCAATTTTGAGAAAATTTCTGCCAAACACCAAAGACTAAATAAACCATAGTTTTTTGTCAGTCATTCTTTTCAGTACAAACGGCACTCCATGAAAAAAAAAGCAGCTAATTCAATTCCAAGAGTGCTTTTCCTGGAGACAGTCACATCCTCACACAAAGAGCAGAAGTGCTATTACAAACTTGCCACACAGAATACAGACATGCATATTGCAGACACACATGTAGAGGCATGTAAATGCAAAAGAAACAACTAATGAACTGTAGATTACATATTTAACTGGAGTTGCCTCCTGGTAATGGGATGTGGAAAAATGAGAAGGGGGGACTTTTATATTTTAAGTATAGTTTGAGGTTTTACAATAAAAATTCATTCATGTATTATTCATGAAACAAACTAAGAAAACAAGTGGATGCAGGAAGGCAAAAGGGGTTGACTGTTCTGCTCATGGAACCAGGGGTGATTATATTTTCATTATTCACATCTCTGGATTTTCTAGTTCTTCTACAACCATTTCTTCTTTATTAACAACAGTTCTTTTTATTCACCAAAAAAATCAATCAAAGGGTTTGGAATGTATGATGAACCACTTTAAAGTTATATAAATTATGGTTTACCCAACTCTATGTCAGAGTATGGGTTTCAAATATTTAAGTAGTATGTGTATAGCACACATGACTTATGTATAAGAAATATGAGAATCAAATTCTGACATCTTCATAAAATAAAAGTATGCAAGGCAATTAATGAAGTAGAAGAAAGTTTAAAAATACATATTTTTATAATATTCAGTATAAAAGACAGTTTTATTATGTAAAAAACAATAGAAATAGTGTATAAAATACAAAATGTTACCCAGTGCAATTGGTACCCTTTTTAAACTTTTTACATTCTTTTTCCCTACCTACAAGGAACCCAAAATGTGGCTTTATTTTCACTGGTCTGGCCAATACCAGATCAGCAAAATTAATACCATTTAATAATGTGTATAAGAGCTTCTTTAAAAGATAGTAAAGATAATTTGTAAAATAACTATGCTTTCTTACATTTACAAGACAGCATTTTGCCAATATATGAATATTTTAAATCACACATTTACCACATAACTACTAATCTGTTATCTGTATCAAATCACAGCACATTATATTTTCTAAATATACCATTTGTAATAAATAAAGAGATTAGAAAACAAGACAGTAACAATTTCTTAAAGCAATCTTAAAGGAAATCTAACTTAATAACCCATCCTCTAATGTATTCTATAATGCTCCCAGAAAACCCAAATTCTTTATGTGAACTCTGTAAGATTGATTTAGGATGCCAGTCCTTTAGTAAATAGGTGAGTTTTACTTTGTGATTAGAATAAATTTTAAACTGAAATATTACTTCTCACTCTTCAGAAATGAAATATAACTCTCTTCTTATAATACAGCAAGACACACATAATTGCTCTGGTCACTGCCAACTTAATGAAAAAGACCTTTATTTTTTGTTTTGTCCTTTGATTTCTTGCTGATATCCGGTAAAGCCTCATTTCCCTTGGCAAACCATGCAGGTAATATTCTTGAAGTTTCAGATGAAGTCTACAGGAAACAGAAAGAAAAATATTTGTACTATTGAGAATGCATATCAGTTACCAAAAAAGTAGCATAGGATCCCCTACCAAACAAAGCAAAAACAAAATAGTGATATCTATAGAATTTGTTTCTGGGTCAAAAAGTAAATAAATTTAAGAGAGAGAAAAATTACTGTTTCATTTCTTCAGGCAATTACCTGCCATCCCATCATCTATTCTTAAACATTTAAGTACAGACATTCATTTAGTAACTAAAATATTGGATAAGATTTCAGATCTATGCTCCATGGTGTATTTGCTTTGAGTTAACCAAAATAGTGAATTTAATGTTCTGAGGAGGGTATCTGCCTGGGCATGTATACATGCACACACAGAGTTATATTAGGCTCGTGAAAAGGAATATAACTTCTAACATCTACAACAATAGACCAGAAAAGTGGTCCTACTGTTGTTAGCATCTTGCAGAGTGCCTGAGACATAGTAGACACTCAAAAAACATTTGCTGAATAAATGAAAAAAAAAAAGAGTTTAATGTGTATAGACTCTTTTGAGAATCTGTTGACAACTACAAATCTACTTCCTGAAAAAAAGGACAGACATACACATGCACAATACTTTGTATACAACTTTATCAGCTCATGTACCAAAACACCTCTAAACCATAGGTTAAAAGTCCCTGAAGCAAAAAATTTAAGAATACAAAGGCAATGTTTATGTATTAGACCATCTGCACATGAAAAAAATAAAACGATTTTTAAGTAGGTTAGGCCTAAAATGGTAAAAATGGTATACATTCGTGTTATCTCAGTTTGAGTACCAGATTCTCAGAAAAACATGATAAAGAAATCATTCTATCATTCAGTACACCTTAGAATCCAGCAGAGTTAATTTGGTTATTGAAGTATCTGAAGAGTCTTATAACAAGGTGGCCTCATTTACATCATAATGTGTCTGTGAGCGTAAAGTGCAAGAGTATAATTTATTCCATTTCAAGAATGGAGACTATATCTATATATCTTTCATCAACTGCTTATTATATTTTCTATGTTTAAAAAAGGTTTTGAAATATTTAAAAGTAGGAAAACAGCAAGAGATCCTTGGCAGAAGACTGTAAAACTTTGCATTTTTCAAAAAATGTAAAAATTGTTAGCTGCTCAAGCTTAACTAAAGAAATCCAGTATAGAAAAAAAGGCTATTCACTACTTCAGCAAGAGCTGAAAAGAACTGGCAAGAAAAGAACTGGCTAAGCAACTTTGTTCCTGGGCACCTATTTCTAAGCACAGAAGAGAAAACCAAGAGTACAGATGAGATTTATGTATACTATAAGGTACTATAATGTTTGACTAGAAAATAATAAATGTTAGGGATATAAGGAGGCAAGGAAAAGGCATTTTGCTAGTGATAAAATAGGTCCAGGAAATATTTATTTTTCCCAAACGATCTTAATATCAAAATTCCTTGTAGGCTTTAACAACTACAGGTGCTTGCAATTAGAATCTGAATCCTTGAGTACATGGAGGAAAGAACCCAGTTAAGACTGTAACAAGGCCAAAGAGTAAGACATCTGAACAGTAAAAGAAACTCGAATAAGTCTCGTTGTAGCCCCAAACCATAGATTAAGCATGGACTTTGAAACCAGACAGAACTAGGTTTAAATTTTAGTTAAGTCACTTGCTAAATGTATCACCTTATGCATGTTATTTAAGCTTCAATTTCTTTACACAGAAAATGGGAATAATAGTACATTACATCACTGAGTTATTTGGAGTTAAATAAGAATAGACATAAAATATCAAAACATCCTGACTTACTCTTGACATTCATTAACTGGTAGCCAATATGACTTAAAGTATTTTATCATCTATAAGATTTCTATGAAATATGGTCATCAGTATTTATCCTGTAATTATAATAATGCTCTTCACTGAGAAAAGGGAGAAAATGCTTACATTAAGTGTATCTTTTGAGTCTCAACAATAAGTATTTGAAGAAACCTTAACTATGAGGGCTAAGTCACTTAAGAGAAACAGTTCCTTCCAGTGTCTATTTCTTTCATCAGTAGAAGACTAAAACTCCCAGCGATCATAACAAAATTTTAAGTGGCTCTTTATATCTTTTTTGATATTCCAAATTATATTACTAAGCTATTATCATTAAGTTACAAGTAGAAAACAATACCTCATTTGCTGATTATATATGCACAAATATATGTAAGCAAATACAGAAATATGCAAGTTACTTTCACACTTAATTTCCTCTATAACCAAGATAAATCCAAACATTCAGTTATCAAGCTTGATGTATCTGTCATGAAAACTATTTTCTTAAATCAATTTTACTTGTGAATATGAAACTATAAATAAATCTTCTATTTCTGGATCATTAAATGGCTGATTCCAAGAAGTTGGTGAATTGATGTGACTTTCATTTTTTGGTGAAAAATTACTAGGATATTTTTCACCAACTCTTAAAATTTTTATGGAATACAAAATAATTTACCATGCATTATTTTCTTAGTCAAAGAAAAAAAGAAACCCTATACCTAAAAATGTCGAGCTTAAGAAAATTCTTATTATTTAAAGTTCTGAATCTGAACAGTAATGTTAATAATATTACCCATAAAGCATTTTTATAAGTATCTTAAAACAGCTCATGAATGATAGTGTATATTGTTATTTGTAATCAAACTCAGTGGCAGGGTAGGAAATATTATACACTTTATCTCTTATGTAGTCAAGAAAAATGAGAAAAAAAGTGATACAGGAGGAGAGGGTAGTGGGAAGATGGTGGCAGTGGAGTTTTTTAACCTTTCTGAATTTCAGAATTAGAACTAGATAGCAAAACCAAAAATCCATCATCTACACGGACAATGAAACTAAGCTTAAAGATATCCTTAGCAAACCCAAACTACAAGCATGTAAGGGCAAACCACTGACAGCCATTAGGACCTGCATGGTCAAACATCTGTATGGGAGAAAGCAGAGGCAAGCAGTGAGGTGTCTGAGAACAGGAGAATCCCAAAATAGCATACACATATACACTGGATAGATTAATTTGAGAATAGCATCTGAAAATGAGAAGGCTTTTGTACAGCCCCACAGCAGGTGAGTGAAAGGAGTCCACAGTGGTCTCTTAAGTGACTAGAGCGGCTGGCTCCTCTGAATTCTGGGACTAGCCTAGGTTGCTTTCCAGGATAAGGGCTCACACTCAGGAGAAACCACTGGGGTTAAATCAAAATCATGCAGTACAGGTACAATAGAGACAAAAAAAGAGAAAGCCCAGATAAAAATGGTAGAGTATATCTCATAAGCCAAGTTCCCATATTTTGAACATTACACAAAAACAGTATTAGAGAGATTGGGAAGTTGGGAAAGCTATCCTGAACCATGCCCTTTTAAAAGTGCAGGAAAAGTAATTTCACATGAAAATAAGCAACAGAAAAGTATCAAGGTCAAATCTCAGATACCAGAAAGACTTGCTTAGGTACTGAACAAAACTGTAACCCTTTGAAAGGAACTGGAACACATTTTAAAAATTATCTAAAACACAAATGAATATCATAAATCAAAATCAGAGAATTCAAAACTGAGGGGAAAACTCAGGAGAAAAATCAGAAATAACAGAAAACATATATAGACACGAATACTAAACTATGTGGAACACAGTAATAAATACAACAGATAATGTCCAAAATGAAATAGAAGGTTAAAAAGAAGAAAAAATGTATTTTATTTTATGTATGTTTTGTTATTTTGTAGACACAAGGCTCACTATGTTGCCCAGGCTGCTCTTGAACTCCTGGCCTCAGGCAATCCTCCCACTTTGGCCTCCCAAAGCACTGTGATTACAGTCATGAGCCACCATGCCCAGCCCAAAAAAGTTTAAATTAAAGAGAAATGAGGAAATAAAAAGAATGCATGAGAAGTGACAAATACTGAAGCAAGGTAAAGAAGATCAAACATAAAAGTTATCATGGAAGTTCTTGAAGAACTACAAAGGAATGAAACAAATTACTAAAAAGCATAACAAAAGTAATTTGTTCCTATAACATTATTCTTTATCAAAAGCCTCATAATTTTAAAATGAAATAGGCTAAGGGATATAACTCAGGTCAGTAGAGAGACAAATGTCATCTGAAAGATTCTGAAACTAGGCCTCTCACAGACTCTACAGAAATAGGAGCAGCTTTCTATACAAGGAGGCCAATGAAGAAAGAATGCTTTGGATGCTCACTCACCTCTTAATCTACTTCCCAGTCCCAATACCCTTGTTCCCCTAAATAGGAAGAAAGGCTAAATTAGGTCTACCTTCTAGAATCCAGTAGCCTTAAGATTCCTTCCCTCCTACCCTGCAAAAAATCTCCCCACCCTTGTTGGCATCTGATATTACTTAAATAGGGGGAAAGCAAAATGTTAGTATATTGTTAAAATAATATTTTACTATTAATATGCTTTAATATTAAGGAAAAATAACAAGTTACATCTTTTGCTGTATTGGACAGGTAGAAACTGGGAAAAAGTAAGAGGGTCTTAGTCATCTGGTATAGATTATGAAATAAAAGGCTATGCAATAGAAGCTAAATTTCATTAACTCTACATAAAATATATTTTCTTTAATGTTCCTCTTAGAACTAGTTCAATTATAAACAATATAAATATTTCCAATTAATTAAATTTCATTAGGCTATCTAGGACATGACTATATACAAACCTAAATCAAGTAGAGAATTTAAAAAGACCAGTTCCCTTATTTTTAAAGCTACTGAAAAAAGTAGGAATTTGTTTGACATCTTAGAGATTGTCTTTGAACTAAAATGGAGTCCCTAATCCTTTAATACAAATATTAACAACTACCTACTACCCCATTTAATTTACCAACTAGGAACTAAAATAATTTTTAGTTAATTATTAGTTTTCAAAAACTTTGATCATGAAGTCATGTAATTTTAGACCTAGAAGATACTGAAAGTCAAATTTTCAAATTTATGCAATTATTTAATAGAGTCATGTTGTTAAAGAATAGTCTCTGATTATTATTTATTAATCTCATACAATACAAAGAGTAATTATTTTCAAAACATTTAATTTTTATGAAAGATATCAGGTAACATAATAGTAAATATGTAGTGTTTCTCTGATTATGCAAAAAGCACACTGGGATATGCTCAGAATTATAAGCCACAATAAGCTGTGTATCCGAGATACTCAGCATAACAGTAACAGAGCATGATGAATGACAGAATGATAAACCAGTTTGGGAGACTATTTATAATAAATTTGTCTTCATTTTCATTTTTATGCAATTAGCATAAATTTCCACATACTTAAATCTATTAACTATACCCTCTAAAAGAAAGATTTCCGAGATATATCAATATAAGGTACAGGTAAAATTTAAGTTGACATTCTACACAATAAGCTAAATAGATGGATTAAAGTCCTCTTTTACTGTCTTTTTAAAATCTATTTTCTCAGACCATATTTATGACAAGTAAAGGAAATAGCACACACACAAAGAAAGTAACCTTAGAATTTATAGTGGGACTCTGTGGGGGGAGGGGAGCCATATTTCATCAACAAGGGTACCTGCATAATGAACATTTGTATACCTAACCCTGAGTTGTACCCCACATCTTTAAAATAAAAAATTAAAAGTAAAAAAAAACAAACACCCAGCCTTCTAGTATTAGAATAAACAAATTGAACAAACAGATACTGCATGAAATTTGACATATAATTAACACCTGGGTATTAGTGCCCACTTCTTCCTTGCTTCTCTTAGAACTTGAACAACTCTCTTCAGAGTTGGGGAAGCATCTCTTATTGGAGTCACATGAAGGCTGGCGTAAGAGCTGGCTGTGATGGTCATTTTCAAGGATCTCAATTGCCATGTAGATG
Organism: Carlito syrichta; assembly: GCF_000164805.1. Taxonomy (NCBI): domain Eukaryota; kingdom Metazoa; phylum Chordata; class Mammalia; order Primates; family Tarsiidae; genus Carlito; species Carlito syrichta. Next base: position 186,137 of record NW_007193765.1, read on the forward strand.
AGGTAGGTGTCAATATCTTCAGGTACTAATGTTCTAATTGGTTTAATTTTACGCACATCTGTAAACAATAAAAAAATTCAATTTAAAAATAAATTATAGAGAACATTTTAGAGAACCTAGGAGGCTGAGATAGGGAAAATATTTTGTAGAAAGGGAGGAGGAGGGTTGGCAAAGAAAAATTTCCTCTTTCAAATGCTGATAGCCCTAAGAAAGAAATGGAGTAAAAACTCTAAGCTGTATTACCTGAAGCTTCTGCCTCCAAGACTCAAAGTCAGGTCAATACTATTGACTTTGCATAAATTATGTTTCAAACTGTCTTTTGTGTACTGCCCTGAGAATCAAAACAACCATTCACAGAATTGCTTCTAAATGAAACTGTGCTTCAAATTCCAAATATCAATTATATATTTTTTTCTTAAAAACAAGTTATTCTCATCACTTCTTGGCCTTTTGGCTTAGACCAAGTATAAAAGTAATTTATGCCTTAAATACTTGTAAATACTTGTAAATACGAGTTTAATAAAAAGGAACTTTTCTATGGTTCTTATTGCATAACAAAAGATATCAGTTATTTAAAAAGCTTATTAACTAGATTAGGCTTTTGGAAAAATATGCCTTATTTTCAAAAACAAGAAACTTTAAAATTTTTGTAGCTCCACAGAACTAACTCACACCTCTTCACACCGTCTACCAATTATGAAGCAGTCTCCTCCAGGCAGGCCACTATTAATGTCTCAGCACTTCCTTCTGACGTCATATTCTTGTGCAGTGCTCTGGAGTATGGTAACACTAAGCAGTTTAGAACCTACTCACTCAGCTTCATGTAATTTACAAAACATATCAAACATTTCTGACAGATCAGAAACCAAATATTTTCAATGCTAGCCTGAAAGGTGTTCTTTAAATTACTGCAGTTTAAGGTTTATATTCTCTTTTCTTCCAAAGATCTTAGCTTGCTCTTCCAGGACTTCCCCAAAACACTGCAGTCAAAAAAAAAAAAAAAGTGGGGGCACAGGAAGAGAAGGTTACAGAGCTAATATAAACTAGATCAGTGGGTTATCTAACTAATTTCATTATTTAAGCTTTAAAATGTAAGATTAGTGCTAAGCAAAGTCTTGGAAAGGATAAGATTACCTCTACACACAATAAAATCAGCACTATGACTATCATCTATCAATCCAACTAAAGCAATTGTCCTGTGGTCATTATACTATCCTAATGCCACTGAAATTTCATCAATTTTACTATTTTATCTTTTTTAATAGTGAATAGTATTCTGTTGTATGTGTGTATCAAAAGTTACTTTGAGTTCCCTTTCATCTATCTTCAGTTTTTCTTTGAAAAAAAAATCCTATGAAAATATTACACATATCTTTCCATACTTTTAGATTCCTGGAAGTGAGATTGCTAGTCCAAAGGCTATGCACATTTGTATTTTGATATATATTTCCAAATCACCTCTAGACCTGTGTGGTACAATACAGGAACCAGTAACCACGTGTCACTACTTAGCATTTGAAATGCTAGTAGTATGACTGAGAAATTGAAATCTTAAGAGCAGGGAATCTTTATTAACTCAAAATTAAATTTAAAGCCTGACAGTATTCAATTCCATTATCAGAAATTTTTAAAATATGTCTGAAACAACTTGGGCATGTTACTTTGTTCAACTATAAATTTTATCAAAGTTAAACACAGATAAAGTATTCCCAGCTAACATGTAGCATCAGAAGATATGCTGTAAATGTAAAATACATACTTGATGTCAAAGGCTTATTATAGAAAAAAATACATAAAATATCCATTAATAATTTTTGTACTGATTACAAGTTAAAATAATAAAAATTTAAACACACTGGGCTAATTAAATTATATTGTCAAAATTATTGCATCCATTTACTTTTGTAAATGTGGCTTCTAGGAAATTTAAAATTGCATATGTAGCTCATATTATATTTCTGTTGGATAGTGCTGCTCGAGAACAACCATATAAAATTTCCCACACTCTAAGTGATACAACCACACTGAAAAAATTCACAACATCTTATGAGTCATTATAGTGTCATGGGTTGAACAAATTATTTCAAAATAAAAGGTGAGATATTTTGTTCCATTTTAAATAATTTATTTCTAAAATGAGAATATCTTTGTTCATAAAATTATGATATAGAAACATCTGCTGCTTTATTGCAATGTTAAGTCACTGATAATGATTTAATACATAAAGTTAATGCAATGCATAGATATTAGAAAATTCCATATTTTCTTATACATTTCTATAAGTTCTCTTTAGAATTCCATGTTAAGTTCATCCTGCATTACATATAGGCAAATAAGTGGCATCTAACTTTAAAGGTGTATCTTATTTTGCTCTAACTTCCCATGTAAATAAGTGCTAAAAAGAGCTACTGGAGAATTGAATGCTAACACTGGCTGCGCTCCTTCAGTGCTTTAAAAGAGATCACATTACCTCTATTTTCGTGGCAGGTCCCTTGGAGCAACTCTTAATTTTGCAGTTACATGCACATAAAGAATGGGAGAATGAAGTTATTCAGAATATAAATATTCAAAATTCTTTAAAATATAGTGCTACCACTGTACTCAAGTCTGGGCAACAGAATGAGACCCCATCGCTTAAACAGAAATAAAAGGGCTCATGATTATCACAACCTTCTTTAGTTCCTCTATTTTGGCTTTGGAAATGGGCTACAAAAATATACTTTTTCATATTATATGTGAAACTTACATACAACACAGAAAGAAGTGTGTTTAATAAGTAAATTTTAAAATGTTCTCTTTCTTTATAACTTCAATTTCATATTTATCTTTGAATAAAAATGTACTTACTGTTATGCCCTGTCTATGGTAGTACAAAAATTTTTTACTAATGTTTTAGTCACTAATGATTGCCAATATTTTTCTCATCTTCTTAACATTTGTTGAATCAGGCTGTTGAATTATAAATACTTTTTCCTTTTTTGTATATTCTGCTTGATTTTAATATTTCTTAATTTAAAAAGCTATCTAACATCAGAAATTGAAATTGCTAACCTCAGATTGTAGAGAGGACCAGATACAGTAGAAGGTCTTTAAAAACCGTAGCTATATAAAGATATTAAACTGAATATAAAGAAGTTAATTTATTGTACTCATCAAGTTAGCTGAATCCTATATCAGGATTATAAATTGCATATTTCTTTAAATCAGCTGGTAAAACAACTTTAACATGATATAATCAAAAGAAAAACTTGCTTGGGCATTAATCTTAGACATGAAATTAAAAACTCTCTAGGCCTTATATTCCCATCTCTGAAAGAGGGTGAGAGCAGAAAAGAGAAAATGCAATGATTTCTAATTTATTTTCCAAATCTAAAGTTTTGTAACTTTATGAATGCATGATTTAGAAAGCAAATTCACAGTGCCTCAATTCTTTACCATAGCAAATAACACAGATGCTGTTGATGCTAGACTAAATAATATAATCTTAAATCTTCCTTTGCCATTTTCCCATGCCAATAATAAAGTGAGATTAGAACACCTATTTATGTCATGAAGAATATTTGTCCAATAATTCTTTAGTACATGCACAGACACAACAGATCGGTATAACCTGCCTGAATTCTTGAAGTTGTATGTTTCTATAAAACACAGTTTTTGGAACCTTCCATTTTATACACTTATTAATTTCATATATTCTTAAATAGCTATTAAAAGAGATAGAGTATTTTAAAAATCATATTTAGACTGTATTTTTAAGATGTCATAAAATTTTACTATCTACTTCTTCAATTATCATCATGTTCATCACCACCACTTACAAACTACTTACCATGTGTCAGGATTTTCTGTACAGTATCTAATTTACACTCATGGACCACACAATGACATTTCAGTCAAGGATGGATCACACATAGGAGAGTGGTCTCATTAGGATATAATAGAGCTGAAAAATTCCTGTCACCAAGGGACACTGTAGCCATTGTAACACCATAGTGCAAAGCATCCCTGATGTTTATGGTGATGCTGGTGCAAACAAACCTACTGTGATGCCATTATGTGCAAAGGTGTAGCACATACAATTATGTACAGTACATACTTGGCAATGATAGTAAATGACTATGTTACTGGTTTATGTGTTACTACAGTACTATATACTCTTTATCATTATTTTACAGTGTACTCCCATTTATTTTTTTTTAAGTTAATTGTAAAACAGCTTCAGGTAAGTCCTTCAGGAGGTACTCCAAAAGAAGGCATTGTTACCATAGGAGATGGCAGCTCCCTGCATATTGTTGCCCCTGAAGATCTTCCAGTGGGACAAGATGTGAAGGTGGGATACAGTGATACTGATAATCTTGCCCCTTTGTGGGCCTAGGATAATATGCATGTTTGCACTGTTTAACAAAACACTTTAAAAAGTTAAAAAATAAAACAATTTTAAAACCGAAAAAAGATTATAAAATGAGGACATTAAAAAGAAAATATTTTTGTACAGTTATACAATGTGAGTTACTACAAGAGTCAAAAGTTTTAAAAAATCAAAAGGCTTATAAAGTCAAAAGGTTACAGTAAGTTAAAGGTAACCTACTGTTGAAGAAGAAAACATTTTTTAAAAACTTAGCACTTTGGGAGGCTGAGGTGAGAGGATTGCCTGAGCTCATGGGTTCGAGACCACGTTCAGCCTGGGCAACTTGGCAAAACATCATCTCTACAATAAATAAAAAAATTAGCCGGGCGTGGTGGTACATCCCCGTAGTTCCAGCTACTTCGAAGGCTGAGGTGGAAGTATAGCCTGAACCCAGCAGGTTGAGGCTGCAGTGGCTGTGAGCATGCTACTGCACTCCAGTAGCATAATGAGACTCCAACTCAAAAAAAAAAAAAAACTTAGCACAGACTAAGTGTTCAGTGATTATAAAGTCTACAGCAGTGTACAGTAATGTCCTAGGCCTTCACACTCACTCACCACTCAATCACTGACTCATCCAGAGCAACTTCCAGTCCTGCAAGTCCCATTCATAGTAAGTGCCCTACACAGGCATATTATTTTTTATCTTATACCATATTTTTTATGGTGACTTTTCTATGCTTAGATTCACAAACTTCCCCATTGTTACAACTGTCTACAGTATTCAGTACAATAACATTTTGTACAAGTTTGTAGCCCAAGAACAATAGGCTGTACCATGTAGCCAATGTGTGCAGTAGGCTACATCATCTAGATTTGCATCACCTAATGATGCATTTCTCAGAATGTACCCCACTGTTGAGCAACGCATGACTATATTTCTCACAATACTGTAAGAGAGACAATAGTCTCTCTCTCCCTCCCTCCCTCTCTCTCTCTCTCTCTCTCTCTCTCTCAGATGAGAAAACTGAGGCTTAGGGACATTGGGTAATTTGCTGAAGGTCATGTAGCAATGAAATTATAGAGCCAAGATGAAAACAGATTTGTCCTTTGCCAGAGCCTCTGCTCTCACTAACTAGGCTAACACCATTTGTCAATCTCCAGAATTTAAAGAAGGCAGCCAAATGACAGCAAAAATGATTGTCAATAGAAAGAAAGAAAAAAGAGGTAAAATTCACAAACTCTTTCAGAAAATACTGCCTACTACTCAACATCTCATCAAAAGATACAAATTTCTTTAAGTCCTGAAAAACAATACATTTATAAAGAAAAAAATAATTCCCAAGTATCAAAATCAAGAAGAAATTTGAGTCTTTGGCTTCCCCTAAAACATTGTCTCATTTTGCATTAGGAAAACAGAGGTCCATATAACTATAATTCTGACCCTATACAATAATGACTGTTTTCCTTCCTTTGCCTTATTTCTGAAGTTAAAAAGATTGCAATGCAACCAGGCAAGTTGACTAGCTTTCTCGTAAGATGATTTACTATGTTACCTTGATATTTTACCATGCAGTCCAGGATGTGGCCCTCAGGTTTTCAAACTTAGAAAATGTCAATGTATTAACCTAAAACTATGAATTCACAAGGACCACATAGATAAATACTCAGATTAGCATGACTACTATATGCGTTTCCTATATACAGATCTATATGGGAAATCAAATTATAACCAGAAAGCTGGAAATTACATAGAAGCAGAATGAATTGTCAAGAGTCTTCCTCAAATATGATCTCAATAAAAGGCCCTTAACATACTTGAAGTCTCATTGGCCACCACTTTCCATCCCTGAAACTTGGATGATTTCTCAAATTTGCCTCTGTGTCTCTCCTTTCCCTCTGCTCCCACTGTGGATCAATGGAGGTTATGAAAGTTTCATTCTTCAGACCTTCAGTCCAGTCTTGCTCAAGTCTAGAAATAATCCTATATTTAAATGTGACTTGACTATTCTTGCTCTGATCAATTCAGTACAGTATTGATTGTACTTTCAGGGAGTGATCTTATTTCCCTTATTTCCAAATTCTTAGCAGGAAGGACCATATAGTTATTCCCAAGTGGAAAATAATATGATGTAATAAAATGTAAATATTCACACAGCAGCTCTGGAGGTAAAGCTTTCTGTATGGCCACTGTTATTCTATCCTAAAAGTCTGACAAAATTTATGAGATTTATTGTGTTCTAACACACCACGTTTATATTTGTACATTTACAGGAAGAAATCCTCTAATGTACCTCACCTTGACTTCTTTAAAAAACCCATCATAACATTTCTGCAGGGCAAGCTAAGGGCCTTGATCACCATAGGTTCTACAGCAAGGCGACAAGAGGAAATCCTTCTACAGAGAGATCTATAGTACTCTTGTCTATCCTTTCCACACCTCAGGGACTGAAGTCACTGTGCTGATTAGGAAGGCTACTCAAGTGAAACCAATGACAAAGACTCAGAAAAGTTTAGGGAAAAGTTAGGAGTAAGCTATGGGAATAAACGTGGTTTTTGAAAGTGATGAGGCAGAAATTAGAAAAGGGTGAAAGTCACTGTTTTGGGATGGGTGGGGAAGTTGTAATCTGAAGCTGAAAAAGAAAATAAGAATTTCTCAGTATACTTTCCTGAGTGGTAACAGGAAGACTGTTTTTCTAAAACAACAAAAAACAAGTAAGGTTTTCATAATGGCAATTAAAGGGTCAATGCTGTTAAAGTGAAAAATATTAGTGGAAACGCTTGTTTACTTCATCTGGGTTCAATGACTCAAGTCATTAAGGCTACAAAGCCAGATCATGCTTATTACCTGAGCTGATGGGAGGGTTTCGGATAACATCGGCAATAATCTTCTGAACCTCTGGAGTCAGGCCTGCACGCTCCAAATCGAGGGGGTAACCAGCTTTTACTGCTTGGAATAAGTGCATGCCAACTGCTTTGAGAGGCAGAATCCTGCTCTCAGCTATGCTCTTCTAGAAAAATAACAGCAAAGAGTCAGTGAGTTTTTAAAAATTTCTACTGTCTTCATGGAAAGAAAATGTTCAAAATGTTCAGGTAATAAATATTCACTGAAAAATAAGCAATGGACTAAACCTTCACTTAAAATTTTTATCTATTGCTTTAAAACTACCCACATTATAGACTTCCATAGGTTCTATTTTTCATACCTATTATATTGTGTTGAAAAAACCAAAATTGCCTACCTTTAGCTAAGAATTCAATCCTCATCCCCCTTCTAATTATTCACTTTAAAAAGCTATTAGTGGCAAAGAGAGGTCATTCTGTGTAAGTCTAATAGCTGTCACAACCTTTTGAAAACACAGTAAACTATAATCCAATTTTCTATATACTTGAAGTAACTAATGGTGCTTTGGTTACATGAATTTCCAAGACAAATCCTAAAATGCTCAGTGCTAACGTAAGTCTCCAGATGCATTCTACAAAAGGTTCTTGAGAAGACTTTACTAGGTGTTTTAAATTGGCGCTATTCATAAAATAATAACTACAATTTTACAAGGGCTGTCACCATTTTCCTACTATTGAACTTCACACGAACAGTGTGACATATTTATGCAGCTTTTTACAAAACTGTGGATCCAAATGCATTTAAGATACTTATTAAGCAAAACATTCATTTAAACACCCAAAAAGCTTAGCCTGAAGTTCTAGTTTATTTCATGAAACTTGCTTTCAATACATTTTGAGAATCTAAATTTAGACTGTATTTGTATGAATGTTGACACTTTCACAGAATAGAGCATTTAAAGCAATACTTTCATCCTTCAAGGATAGGTTTTAAGTAACTTTCATTAAGTTTTCTACTCTTTTCTACTAGAAAGTATGCACCATGTGTGCATAATATCAGGGCTATCTGATACCAGGCATCAAATTACCTCAGACTAATTGTATTATTGCTCCTGATTAATTAGTTCTTAGGCATGTTTAGTTTTGTGGTTAACTGGGAAGACCCTTTCTGACTCCTGGGAGGTACAGATAATTATACCATCCTATTATAGAATGAAATACAACCAAATAATAACAAAGACGTAAGTAAAGATATACCATTCTTCCATCTTTAACCCTGAATATGTAATATAACACAGGAAACCTTATATTATGACTGAGCATTAGAATGCACTTTATTCAGAAAATATGGAGCTAATACTGAATTTTGTAAATAACCATATTCATTTCTACCATATATATGTGGTCAAATTATGTAGATACAGGCATATTTAACCTGCACATATAAGTTACAATTTACATGAAAGATTGAACTTAAAACTCCTATTTATCATGTGTTTTAATTCAAAAAATAGTACAGTAGAATTATTTGGTGTCTTTGGCAGTGACCTTTGTAAGGAACTTTAAGAAACTTGACTATCTAATTAGAACATATATTCAGTGAGTTAGAAAAGCTATAAACTGTTTATTATTGTTTATTTTGGACCTCAACCTGAATAGAAAGTGTGTAATGTAGCCCAGTAGATGGAGGCACAAGAAAAGGCAGGCACTGGACCACAAAACCTGCTCCAAATCAATTATGTCAGAGATGATGGGAATTCAAACTAGTTAAACTTAGTTGGAGAGCTCATTCTGTCTCCACCCATTAAAACATACTCTCCATTTTGTGTGTGTGTGTGTGTGTATAATAAAGATTTGTTACAACAATGAAGAAACATTAAGTATGGTAACATTTTACAATAATTAGAATTTTCTTCAAAGAGCATCAAACATGTTTAAAAAATAGTAATAGAAGATACAGAATGAATAGCAAGTTTTTAAAAACTTGAGTTTTATTGAATTTCCTTCCAAAGGGACTGCATGCATTTTTTTGTACAAATACACGAATATGTGAATATATAAACATGCATTTACACACATATATACATTTATATGTTTGTTTTTCACACTGTTTTGCATCTTTATTTTTTTCACTTAATGTATCTTGAAGGTTGTTTCTTTAAGAGTGCAAATACTAAAAATACTACTATTAGTCTCATTTTTAAAAAACAGAGTTTGAGACTATGGCTGCTGTAATATCCCTCACTATGAAGGTATTTGTCAGTCCCACTGGTAGAACCTCTATAAGATAATCATGGTCAAAGTGTACTTGCTGTTATTACTTAATTGACAGAGGAAGGCTCAATGGAAAAAGAAAATGCCATTTTGCTTTAAAATTAAAAATAAAATGAGATTTATTGTAGCGTTAGGGAGAAACTGACCCCAAGTCACGGCTTTAATACTGAAAAGCCGATAAAGCACAAGCAATAGATTAAACATTCCTTGTAACTTGAAAGTAACACTTACCAAAGACATCTTCTTTTCTTGGAATAAAGAATATGTGATGGCCACAGATTGTGAAATTGAGCATTTTTTATTTTCTACTACCAGACTTTTGTTCTGCTCTTCCTGAGGTTTTGTACTTGAAAAGTTGTCTGTCTACAGAATTTTAAATATAGCATAAATGACCAAGAGTAATATCAACATAATGAATGACTGACTGTAAACACAAGGGGGACCCCCAAAAATCCAGAATTATCTTTTGGATGGTGGGCCCCTTGTACACTTGGAATTTGCTCCTCTGGATCCAAAGGTCAACCAAAGTTTTTATCTGGAAGTTTTGAGAAGGTTGGGTCACGATTTGTGGAAGAAACATCCCAAGTTATGACAAACAGGAGACTGGTTCTTTCACCATGACAACACACCTGCCCACACTGTACTGAGCGTTCAGCAGTTCTTACCAAAAATGGCATGACTCCCATGCCCTGCTCTCCTAATTCACCCATCTCACCCGAGCAACATTTTTTTTTTGTTTCCCCAGATGAAAAACGTCCTCAGTGGGAAACGTCTGCCTATGTGGAAGAGATGAAACAATAAAATGGCAGAAGCACTAAAAGGCATCAAAATTGATGAGTTCAAAAACTGTTTTGAGCAGTAGAAAGAGCATCTCAATAGGTGTACTGCATCAAACAGAGAGTACTTGGAAGGTGACTGAAACTAAAAAATGTAAGAATAAGTACACAATTTTTTATAAGTAAATTCTATTTTTTGAGAGTCCCCCCTTTTATGACCATTAACCACAGAAAAAAATAACACAAGTAAAGCCTCTAAGTAACAGTCAAAGGATTCCTTTTTTATGAGGAACTCAAAAGGAAGTTGAATGTTTTTACATATTGATTTATAAAGGTAAAATAATGTTACAGCACATAATTTTTAATAAAATATTTCTTGTAACAAACATTTCCTTGTCTCCTCACTAGCCAATAAAAAGGAATAAAAAGGAACTATAATGTGAACAATTCTCTCTAAATTAGTCCCCTAATACCCTGGAAATGAATATTGAATGAATGAATAAATTAAGTCAATAGTCAAATTTAGGTATTATAACCAAAAGTTCTGCTAATCTATCATAAGAAAATATAATTATATAAATAAAGCTATATATTAAAAAACTATATATAATTATATATGTAAGTACATATATATATGTACATATAAATTTCAAAAGATATTTCCCAACTAGAGCTCTAAACTTTAAGCATTAGGTAAAATTTTAAATATACTTTCTTAAGAGCTGCTTTTTTTTTTTAAAAAGGGAGGGATTGAAAAAATAGGATTAATGAAGAAATACTGAAAATTTTTTAAAGCTTGAAAAAAAGGTAAAGGGAGAAACAACTAACTTTTTAACCACACATAAAAGGTAGATTAAAACAGCATACTGCAGTCATAATAAAAACTGTTAAATAAAGATGAGCCTACTCTTGATAAATAATATTGATATTTTGTTAAGGTTATCATGTTGTCTACTATATGAGGAAGAATATTTATGAGCTTTCCTTTGAGAAATAAATTTACTTTTTGCTTCTACATTCTGTTAGAGAGTTAAATTTTAAAAATATTAGATGAGTATTAACACTGCTTGGTGAGAAATATAAATGCTTTTGTTTCACTTTTTCCATGCTATATATATGCTGCCTAATGTTAAAACTTGAATTATCTAACCTAAGGCAATAAAACGTACTTTCCAAACCTTTTTGATGGTTTCATTTTACGTGGTGGTTTCATTTTACGTATGGAAGAATCTCAGAACTAAACTCTCACATCAACACAAAAGACGATTTCACTCAATCCTACAGGTGGGGATTTCATGTTCTAAGCATATGATAGGTTTAAATAAAACAGAGCCAGGTATTACATGTTCCTGTCTCTATTTTACAACTTCAGAATACTTGCATTTTGCAGATTTTAGGAAGCACACGTCAATACAAAATAGTTATTTTTTTGAAGAAACCTTGCTGGCTGCTCAAGCTGCTCCCTAAACTGTGGCATTAGTCATGATCTAGGTTAGCATTTGAGTCCTCATCCTCACAGTTTTAGAAGTCTAATGTGTCTTGTTACAGAGTAGTTGTGTTTTGGAGAGTAGATCCACATTTGCTATCTCTGTGAACTTGGTTTCATGTATGTGTGTGTGTGTGTGTGTGTGTGTAAGTTTATGTATTAGAAAGCAAATTCATTTATTTATAGTGAGGCATAAATGGAAAGTTTCACCTGTGTGGTCTGTCCTGTAGAAGAAAGTTGTTTGGCAAGCTTGGAATATAACAAGGAAACTTCTGATGATAGTGTCTTAAGTAGTCTCTTAATAATCAAGGTAGGTTGAAGCATTCTCCTTCCAACTCAACTATAATATTCAAATTTAGTAAGCCAAAATATCTTCTCTCTGAACAATGCATAGGTAAGTTTTGCCTACTTTTATCCCTGTGCCTTTCCTACCCTGTATGTTTCCAAAATTGACCATTCTCTATCCACATAGTCATTAGTCTAGAGTATGATTAGATTAGACTATTGCTCCTAGAATCACATTCTAGCCCTCCCTTCTTGAGATTATTACTTTGGATTACTTTGCTGAGTATTTTAAACATTCCTAAATCCTTAGTTGTATGTTTACAGATTTTATCATCTCTTTGTCCCGTAAATCCTAAAATCTTTATGAATTTGCCAATATAACTAATAGGGAGGGAAGGGCAGGCACTAAAAACATAATTTTCATAAATTTCTATAAATTATTTTAGCACTTTTTTTTACTAAATAGCTACTTCAATGTGTTTAATACCTATGCTATATTTGTAACTTTTTATTTGTATTGTGACAGTATTTAAGTTTTATGTCAAAATTTAAAATATATATCAAAAACTTAATGAAATTGGTGAATAATAAAACAAACTTAATAAACATAAAAATTTATTAATTAGTTTAATTAATAAATGGTTTCCATTTGCAGAGTAGTTCAGGCATAATTCCTAATCACAAAAATTAGCAGTAATTTTCTCTTTCATCCAGAAGGCTCACAAAAGTTTCAGGTCCATCCATTAAAGCATTTATCTTTTGCTTTCCTTCATTTCCTCTTCAAAAAAGGAGCTGAGAGAGATAATTCATTCATTATTAAATAATTCCACTAATTCATGAACGATAGTACCGTCAAGTGTCCAAAGAGAGGGAATGTATTCAATTACTTCTGGTAGGTATGGTCTTCTTTATCAAATCATTAGGGGACATTATGATTTCATTTTCAAAATATCCAATATAAAATATAAGGAATTTCCCCATGATATCTTTTATAAGAGTATGAAAAAGAATATTTAAAGTTACCATATATATTCTATAGCAAAAGAGAAAAATACTATATACAAAAAGCAAGGGAGTTTTCTACATATAGTTAAAAAAGGATTTTTCTAAAGCAGCATCTAGCTGTGCCTGATCAAAGCTTACAGGAGGTTCTTAAAAGTAAAGGATAGACAAGCCAGCACTTTGGGAGGGAGGCCACGGTGGAAGGATAACTTGAGGCCAGGAGTTCAAGACCAGCCTGGGTAAGAAAGCATTACAAAAAATAAAAAATTAAATACAATTTTAAAATATTTAAAGGACATAAAATATAATCCCTTAATACTGCCTTGAATGCATTTAACTCTTCCAGCTTTTTATAAGCATTCCATGTCTTTTAGTTTTCTAAGGTTGTTCATTGTTACCTTGATATGGGGAAGGAACTATCATTTTTATTGTGTAGGAAGGAAATAGAGACCCATAGAAGTAAAAGAACATGTTCGGGTTCACCAGGTAAACTACACAGAGAAGAACTAAAATCCTGATTCACAGAAGTCTCTCCACCACTGCCTCACCTTCTGTGGCGTACACAGCAGAGTCCGCATGTGGAGTTTAAAGAAAAACCCGATCTTTGTGGAAAGAGTCACTGATGTTGGTGGAAAGAGTCATTGATGTTGGGACAAGAAATAATAAAAGGGTATTGAAGAAAACACTATTAGAACTGAAGAGAATAACATGAAATCTACTTACTATCAAAAGACAACATTAGAATGGCACAGTAGCTACAGAACATGCCATGCAAAAAAAAAAAAAAGGGCTGAGTTCCTTACCAACTAACATCAATGACAACTTTGCAGCTTTAATTTCTAACTATCACATTTGAAAGTAAAAGTTAGAATCTATCACCCTAAAATAATGCTTCAAATTTTAAAGCAAAATCTCTCAATGATTTGAGCAGCCTGGACAACTACTTTAGCATCATTCTTTTATTTTTTTTTTTTGAGTTGGAGTCTCACTCTGTCGCCCAGGCTGGAGTGCAGTGGAGTGCACAGCCACCACAGCACTGACCTGCTGAACTCCAGCAATCTTTCCGCCTCAGCCTTCCAACTAGCAGGAACTACAGGGGTACATTACCACGTCCAACTAATTTATTTATTTATTTATTGTAAAGACAAGGTCTTGCCAAATTGCCCAGGCTGATCTCGAACCTGCAGGCTCAGGCAATCTACTCGCCTCAGCCTCCCAAAGTACTAGGATTATAGGTTGGGCCACCAAGCCCAGTCAGTATCATTCTTAAAAGTAGGTAACTGATGTGTTTTTACAGCAGATTAACTGTAGAAACGATATGAATTCATTTTCTAAGTGCCCTGTGGAAACGCAAATAAAAGGAGAAAATGTTGTTTCTGAAGGATGCTTTTGAAATGGTTAAAAAAAAATGTTTATTCTCTAAGAGGTCTTGCAAACCATAGTATTTTACCTGAATACTATTTGCTTGGCAGAAATGTTTGATGACATCCAACAGAGGGGCCAACATAGCAGCTTTGCCTTCAGAAACGCCATCAATCCATTTTACATGTTCAACTGTAGTTGGTCTGTATTTACCAAAAAAATCAAGAAACCATAGAAATAATATCACTTCACCAACAGAGTCAATATTCAGCTTCTAACTGATACTTAATCTGAATAAATGTATATTTTTCTACAATCAAAAACAATGTATACAAATAGTCATGTTTTATCATTTCTTTCTTTGCTTTCCATCATTTATAAGATTTGCTTTTTTAACAATTTATGAATAAAAACACTACTGGCTCTAGCACCAAAAAAACAAAGTATCGACTAGTAAAATGGCCATTATCATAAAGGAGTAGGCTAACATCTAATATTCCACTCTTATTACTGATTTTATTGTTATTATTTTTATAGAAATGAATAGAGAAACAATGAGATTCTAACTGGGGAACTAAGAGGCTTAGAAGCTCTCTGAAGAAAGTCTCATTCATTATTTTCTTCTACAAAGTATTCACCTGTAACAGGAAACCTGTTAACTACTTCAGGCTTTTAGCTCCATGTTTCTTACTGTGTCTAATATCCGAGAGACCATACAATGTCTTCTTTCTAAAAATCTGCCAATCTAATGATTACTATGTTTAGTTATTTATCTTCTCTGAATTTTAAAGTATGGTCTTAGAATTATCCGATTTATTTTTTAACAAAATAATTATTGTAAGATACAAGCGCTGTGTAATATCATTAGAAAATTCTTCATAAATAAAGTAACATCTATTGGATGAAATTTAGTAACAAAAGCATGTTTTTAAAAAGAAACAAATGACAAATACAATTACCAAGCAACTATTCTTTCTTCTAAATATTTAATGACTACCTAATGTTTACTAGGCATTGTGCTAGATGCTATGGAAAACACAAAGAGACGAGGAACTAATATCTTTGTATTCCGAGAGTTTAAAATCAAGAAAATATAATAACATATGTTTACCATTAATTACAAAAAAGCAAAATATTGCCTTATGTGATAAGTGCCATAGAAGAGTTCATCCAAAAGTCTTATGTATTCGAGAGAGGAATTACTTTTCTGGTAAGTCCATAGGAGACTACCTGAAGGAAAAAGTAATAAAGCTAGATCTTGAAGGATTTCTTAAGAGAAGATCTGAAGAATCAAGAAAATTACAAGGCAGAAGCAATACTGTAAATAAATATACGAAAGTTGAAAAGGATTTTCAACAAATGGTAAACAATCCAAGTAAAAGAAACTATTGAAGATTCTGTGACTTATATGGAAAAGTAGGTTTAAGACAATAAATGGAGGGCCTTGAATCCTAAGCTAAGGAAATTAAGACAGTGAGAAACTATTTAAATAGAAGAAAAACATGATAAATGAAGATTAACTTGGGTACTCATATATCAGACGAAACAGAGAGACAGAGGATGAGGAAGGAGCAGTTAGGAGGCTTTAAAAATAGGCCATGGGAAAATAGTCTGAACTAGCATGGTGTCACTAAGAAGGTGGAGGAATATTTATTTAAAAAGGTCCGAAAACCATTTAAATAAGAAGAAGAGGATATATGTTAGAGGAATAAAAATAATATCAGAAGTTTTAAACATTAGGAATCTCTGATTAGAAATGTGATGATATGACTAACAAAATAAAGAATTCAAATAAAGGAGTTTTCGCATTCGCATAAAATATGTATAGAAGGTAGACAAAAAATGACTTATATATACTGAATCTAATTGCCGAAAACACAGCTGGTTTTCATTCACGTAGAAATGTGGAACTAAAGCTCAGAAAAGAGTTTAGCAAAGCAGCATAAGATGTCTAGTAGCCATCTCACAGATGTGAGAGTTGAAGCCAAGGTCATACTGCTGCTGGAGAATGGAGAGAGAGAAAGAGACCTCATCTATTGCCTGGATTCTTGACTTTGCCTCAAGAAGGAATTCCAGAGCAAGTTACCAGGTTGGTGAGCAAGTAGAGCTTATTAAGGTAAAAAGATACAATCAAAGGGAAGAAGAGTAGGGGCAGGTAGTCTCCAGAAGATAGCTGTTTTGAGGAAAAAGAGTTTGCACTCCAAGGAAGGGGAGTGCAAACAGTCTCAGAATGAGAACTGCCTCAAAGATGTCTTGGTGACTGGCTTTTATCTCCTCTGTAGAAGGTGGCTAGGAGGGAGCAAGGATTATGAGGGCCATGGATTTGTCTTCATTAGGGTATCTGGGCTGTGTGATGAGCTCATGTTCACTTACAATCATCAGGTCACCAAGAAGGTGGAGGGCCTGCTTTGCTCTCCTGACTCCAATCATAAACACCCTGGAGGTGTTTTCCAAAATTTAGTGACTCGCTTCCTGTTTCTTGTAGGACGAAACAGAGGTCGTATTTTTCCTGTACTTACTAGCCTACCACAATATTATCAACATATTAATGATATGCTTTACAAATCTATTACATTAGAAGGAAATAAATCAGAGTATCTGCAAAATATAGTTTACCTCATTTTGGCCATATCCACCAGTATCTTATTTGTTGCCAGAATAACAGGAGGAATATCCAATTTGTTGGCATGTTTCTGCCTAGCTTCTAACAATTTGCCATATAACACAGTCTGAACAACAACAAAAAAACACTTTAAAAAACGCGCAAGCTTCAGATATCACATTTTCCCATAAAATGAATATAAACAGAACTCTATCTCAGACACTTAGCTAAAGAACAATTTTAAAATACTGGCAACAGAATTTTAAGCATATATAGAATTGTAACTATTCTTCATAAGCTAATTACCTTTTCACAAAAGCTTTACCTGAGTCTCCTGTTCTTGGGCTGAAATAACAGGTTCTGAAGTGGGGTAAGATTTTCCTGGTGACTGCACCATGATACTGAAATATTTAAAAGAAAATAAATGATAAAAGCTTTTCTTTCTCCTTCTTTACTTTTTATTTTGTCCCCAAAATGAGAATATCTTTCCAAGTCAGTACTAACATTTATTCTTCACAACACCAGTAAGCTTATTTGTTAAGTAAATGACAAGTACCTAAATTTTAAACATTTTAGATCAAATTCATTCATTATAATGATAAAGTTAAAATGGCAGTTTGAACTGGTGAGAAACAATATGAGTGTAAAGAATGTAGAAAATACTTTCCTGATTGTTCAAGTCTTATTCAACACCAGAGAATTCACACTGGTAAGAAACCCTTTGAATATCAAGAACATAGGAAGGCCTTTAGGCATGAGATGCATCTTACTTTTAACATCAAAGAATTCATACTGGTGAGATATCTTATTGAATGTAAGGAATCTGGGAAGGCCTTTTCTTTTCTTTCACAGATGAAAAAACACCAAAGAATACACACATAAGTTGATGAAGCCTATGTATTTGAATACTGTCCTTTATTTACAATCGCTACTTAACACTACCACATTCATATTGGAGACAAACTTTAGAACTATAAGAAATGTGGAAAACAGTTTTATCTGTTCATCACTTATCCTTTTATATAACAGGAGTTGTACTGGTGAGAAGCCTTGTGAAAGTCAGGTATGTATAAAGATCTACTCTCACATTATACTCAATTATATAATTTACAGTATAATTAATATAGTATGAATAATATATAATGTATTTTTAAAACTCATGATCTTGCAATTATGCATTATGGAATGGCAAACAATACATAAGTGAAGAAAATCCAGTGACTCAGTAAATTTATTTTGCCTCATAAGTCACAATTTATTCTGTATCAGAATTTATACAGAAAAAATAAAAATTTTAATAGAAATAAAATATTCTGTTACTAAAAAAAACTCAAATCAAACTGCAATTTGAGTTCATCACAAAATTGATGTGTTTACAGAGCATTTGTTCCATTCTCTTCCTTAACCAAATGCTTTGAAAGAAAATATTCTTTATCCATACTGATGATAGCATAACATTTTTTAGTCTGATGATTATAATAAGTTTTTTTAACCTAATAGTATAGCAATTGACAATTCTTGCTATAACATCACAGTTTTTTGACTGGTAGAGAAAGAACATCAGTAAGAGATTAATCAAGTTACTCAGAATTTTCTTCAAAATCAAACAAAAGTAAGACAAAAGAACATGGTATGAAAGGTGTCAGGCAGCAAATTATAAAGAAAACTAATTTCTAAGAGAGGCATTTCTCATTGGTAAATTAATTATAAATAAGAAAAGTTATAAAAATGAAATTGTAGGCCAGGTGCGGTAGCTCACACCTATAATCCCAGCTACTAAGGAGGCTGAGGTAGAAAGATCCATTGAGGCCAAGAGTTCAAGACTCCTCCATGCCAAAAAAGAAAAAGGAAAGAAAAGAAAAGAAAGTATACAGCTTATATATAAGATATCAAATTTAAATAAATTCCTTCTTCATGGGGCTAGAAAGGAGAATATGTGTGATATTTAAGAAATTTATCAGCTGGGCACAGTGTCTCAAGCCTGTAATCCCAGTCCTTTGGGAGGCTGAGGCAAGAGGATTGCCTGAGTCCAGGGATTTGAAAGCAGCCTCGTCTCTACAATAAATCAAAAAAATTAGCTGGGCATGGTAGCGCATGCCTGTAGTTCCAGCTACTGGAAAGGCTAAGGCAGAAGGATCGCCTGAGCCCAGCAGGTCCAGGCTGCAGTGGCCATGAGCATGCTACCGTACTCAAGCCTTTGTTTCTCTTGGGTGACAAGAGAAACAAAGAAAAAAGAAATTTCTCTGCTGAAAGAATTCAGAAACTACAACTAAAGTAAGATTTCATTTTTACAACCATCAAAAATTACCATTAAAATAAGTAGACTTGAGCCTGAGGGCAGATAACTCCAGTTCAAAGAATTAGTAACATCAGTTTACTCAAGAAAATTATAAGTTTATTTTAAGTTATATATTAACCTTTATCTTACTATTTAGGTAAACATACTAATGGTATGTTTAATTATTTCACAAAGAATGTTGTCATATATACTGGCAAAATTCTGAGTAACATATCCCTGGAGCAGAAATACATACAAAAAATGTTTAATAAAAAAATGTGCCACAAAGAAGAAAAATAACTATAATGAATATTACCAGACATATAAGTGATGACATTAAATCCATGAAATAAGAAAAGATTTCTATATACTATTAAAGATACAAGACCAAAAGAAAGAGTTCTTAGAAATTAAAAATTCGATAACTAAAATCAAAATTTCACTAGGTGGAAGGTGATAAAAAGTCAAGGATTTCTCCAAGAGAGTAAAAAAACAAAGACTGAAAGAAAAATCAGTAAAAGGAACACTAAAAGGCAAGCTAGAAAGAAAAAAGAAGACAATTATTAACATCAGAAAAAAAAATAAACGTAGTCATAATAACACAGTTTGGATTGGTAGTACATATATAATATTTGTGTAGTCAAAATGATGTAAAATTATTATAATACTATCATTATATTTAAGAGATGTCAAAACAAATTATTAATATGACCAAACTTATAATTATGTTGGTAGAGAAATGAAAGAAGGTAAATACACTATGATAGGAAGTCAGTAGAAAAACCTCTAAAATTGGCAAGTCATAAAATAGTAGTTTATGCTTGTGATTTAGAAATAAGCAGGCAAATGACAACTCAGCTAGAAGACTTGAGTGTGACAGTTTCTATTAAGAAAGAAGAAAGTGGGTTGGGGAAGGGTGTGGACTGGTGTGCTTTGTTACAAAGCTTTTAAATACCAACTGTATTTAAATGAATTTTAAAATAATAGTTATTGATATATAAGTATCCGGTTCACTTCTGTACACTAAGCCCATATATTTAAATTAATTTTTGGACTTCTCCACAAGTATCCCAAACTCAAGTTATCTATCACTAAACTCCTGATTTAAAACAAAATCAACTTCTTCCAAACTCCTGTTAATGATGATATTTTGACTTTCTCTCAGGAATCACAAATATTCTTAATGGCATTTAGAATGGCAAATCCTTTCCAGAAGGTTTTCGGTTGACTTCGCCCAGATCCATCACAGAAATCACTCTCTCTGGCAACTACAGCCTTATGAAATATGTTTCTTAAGTAAGATTTGAAAGGTGAAATTACTCCTTGATCCAAGGACTGCAGAATGGATGCTGTGTTAGTAGGCATGGAAGCAACATTAATCTCCTTGTGCGCCTCCATCACAGTTCTTGGTGACCAGGTACATTGTCAATGATCAGAAATATTTTGAAAGGAATCTTTTCTTTAAGCAGTAGTTCTCAACAGTGGGCTTACAGTATTCAGTAAACCATGCTGTAAAAAGATGTGCCGTCACCCAAGCTTTGTCGTTTCCTTTACCGAACTCAGGCAGATTAGATTTAGCATAATTCTTAAGGGCCCTAGGATTTCCAGAGTGCTAACTGAGCACTGGCTTCAACGTAAAGCCACTAGCTGCATCAGTCTCTAACAAGGGAGTCAGCCAGTCCTTTTAAGCCAGGCATTAACTTCACCTTTCTACCTGTGAAAGTACAGATGGCATCTTCTTCCAATAAAAGATGTTTCACCCACAGTGAAAAATCGATTGTTTATCAGTCATTTTCATCAATTATCTTCACTAGATCTTTTAGGTACTTGCTGCTTTGCCTTGTACTTTTTTATATAAAGGAGACAATTTCTTTCCTTAAATCTTAGGAACCAACCTCTGGTAGCTTTGAACTTTTCTTTCGCAGCTTCCTCACTTCTCTCAGCCTTCAATGAATTGAAGAGATATAAGGCCTTACTCTGGATTAGGCTTTGCCATAAGGGGATTTTGTAACCGGTTTGATCTTCATCTAGGCCACTAAAATTTTCTCCATATCAGCACTAAGGTCATTTTTCTTTCTTACCTGTGTGTTCACTGGAGTAGCACTTTTTTTTTTTTTTTTTTTTTTTTTTGAGTTGGAGTCTCAATCAGTCACCCAGACTGGAGTGCAGTGGCCGCTCCTGGTCACTGCAGCCTCGCCTGCTGGGCTCCGGCGATCCTTCCACCTCAGCCTTCCGAGTAGCCGGAATTACAGGCATGTGCTACCACACCCAGCTGATTTTTTTATTTATTGTAGAGATAATGTCTCGCTGCCCAGGCGGGTCTCGAACCCGCGGGCTCAGGCAATCCACTCACCTCAGCCTCCCAAAGGCACGGGATTACAGGCTGAGCCACTGAGCCCGGCTGGAGTAGCAGTTTTAACTTCCCTCAAAAACTTTTTATTTGCATTCACAACATGGATATTTGATACAAGAGGCCTAGTTTTTGTTCTACCTCAGCTTTTGACATGCTGTCCTAACTAAGCTTAACCATCTAGTTTTTGATGTACAGTGAAAAATGTATGGCTCTTCCTTTCACTTAAACACTTTCAGAGACCATTGTAGGGTTATTAATTGACCTAACTTTAATATTGCTGTGTCTCAGGAAATAGGGAGACCCAAGGAAAGGGAGAGAGACAGGGGAATGGTGGGTTGATGGAATAGTCTGAACACCCACATTTATCTATCAAGTTTGTCGTCTTAGATGGGCATGGTTTATAGCACCCCTAAACAATTACAATAGTAACATTAAAGATCACCAATCACAGACCACCATAACACATATAATAATAATGAAAAAGTTTGAAATATTGCAAAAATTACGAAACTGTAACACAGAAATAAGACAACATCACATGCCACTGGAAAAATGGTGCTAATAGAATTGCTCAACACAGGGTTGCCAGAAACCTTCATATTATAAGAAATGCCATATTTGTAAGGCACAATAAATAAAGCACAGTGCAATAAAATGAGGTAGGCCTTATATATTTAATACAAATAGACTTAAATAGTGTTTTGATAAAAGAAGTAGACAAATATAGATTTTAAAGTCCGCTCTACCACTAGCTGTATGCTCTTGAACAAGTTACTTAATGTCTTAACCCTTGGTATCTTCAACTGTAAAATGGGTATAAATAATAATAGCTAACTCATAGGTTGTTGAAGAATTAAATGACATATTACACATAAAGTTCTTAGCATTTAACACAGTGCCTGGGAAACAGTAATATCCAGGAAATATTAGCCATTAAATTAACATTAATATTATCATTTCATAGATTGCTTTAATAATTATAATACTGGAGGCTTATGCTTTAAATTCCTTTTGCCAGTGAAGTAGCCCAACATCTGATAGTACTTTCTATGTAGGAAAAAAGGGGAAAAGTGCTCATAAAATAAGGATAGAACATAAAAATATAGAACTCTGTACCTTTTTTTAGGAATGCTACTCCCAGAAGAAATCTTATCACACGGTTTGTAAGAATACATCATCTCCAAGTTATACTGCTTTTAAGCAAATAAAGATTCATTTAAAAAAAAAGAGAGAAGTTTCAAAACACTTTTTTAAAAATGTTAAATGTGAAAATAAGACATAAAATCTTACAATGATACATTTTCCTTTGACACACCAAGTCATCAAATGCCTGAAAATAAGCTCTTGAGTTATCAGCTTTTGGAGTTCTAAAGACAGAAACACAACCCAATGGTCTATTCCTCTCAAAACTATAGAAAATAAATGATCAAAAGAATGCTTTAAGATACAGCAAGGGCCAAAGTTGTAAAAACAATTCAATTACAGTCTGTATACTTCAATAAAGCAGAAAAGGTTCACCAGAAAATTTAATTCACCACATTTTTTTCATTATTCCCATGTTCTAATTAGCTGAAGTCTGCCTGTAGATTAGTATTTCATCTGTAATTGTTATCTAAGATCCAAAACAAAAAAAGAAAGTGTGTGTGTGTATGCACACCTACGTGCACATGCACATATGCAGATGAGGGTGTAACTTTTTTTTTCTTTTTGAGTTGGAATCTCACTCTGTCACCCAGACTGGAGTGCAGTGGCCACTCCCAGTCACCGCAGCCTCGACCTGCTGGGCTCTGGCGATCCTTCTGCCTCAGCCTTCCAAGTAGCTGGAACTACAGGCGTGTGCTACTAAGCCCGGCTAATTTTTGATTTATTGTAGAGATGAGGTCTCGCCAAGTTGCCCAGGCGAATCTCGATCCCAGGGGCTCAGGCAATCCGCTCACCTCGGCTTCCCAAAGCGCTGGGATTACAGGCTGAGCCACTAAGCCCGGCCAGAGGGTGTAGCTTTAATGAGAACATTATTTTATTTTATTTATTTATTTTTTGAGTTGGAGTCTCACTCTGTCGCCCAGACTGGAGTGCAGTGGCCGCTCCCGGCCACTGCAGCCTTGACCTGCTGGGCTCCGGTGATCCTTCCGCCTCAGCCTTCCAAGTAGCTGGAACTACAGGCGAGCGCTACCACAACCGGTTAATTTTTTGATTTATTGTAGAGATGAGGTCTCGCCAAGTTGCCCAGGCGGGTCTCGAACCAGCGGGCTCAGGAAATCCACTCACCTCAGCCTCCCAATGTGCGGAATTACAAGCTGAGCCACCGAGCCCGGCTGAGAACATTATTTTAATGAGAACTTATTTTTCTATCAACTTGAGGTATTATAACATGTAAAACCTTTAAGACAAATGAGTTAGAATTCAGGCTTAAAAGAATCAAAATAAATTACTTTCTCAAATACCTCCAATTCTTCTATTAGCCCCAGAAATCTCATACCACATATTTTAGTCTAATCATATCACTTCACTTTCCAAATTTTATGTCTTATTATATATACCATTTTCTCTTTAACTGAAGGGGAATTAAAATATAAAATTTTAAAACAGGAATTGTATCAATAAAGAATGAAATAAATAAGAACCACCTCTTTAAAACAAACCTTCTCCTCTGCAGTTAATTCAATTGGTACTTGATTAGGGGATTGCTGTTCAGTGCCTGGAGATACATTTTTTGAGCTGAAAAATAATAAAATTAAATTATTTCAAATGTTTAAATACAATTATCTAATTCATGAATCATTAGACTTTCACTCTCAGAAAGGTTAGATAAGATTATATTACCCTTATAGAACTGGTGATTTTTAAAACTGATGTTTTTTTCTAGAAAAAGCTCTGGAAGGTTTAAGAAATTAGAAAGAAAAAACTCATAGATGATCAACAATCAATAGCATAATGATATAAAGGTACTAAAAAGTAGGCAACCAGTGTATCTTCTTTTCTACCTTCTACACAGAAGAAGGAAATACAATATATAGATTCCTCAGCATTGATCTCAATGCTGCTGCTCTAATCAATGGGAAAGAAATTTTCTCAATAAAATGCTGTGGTCATCTACTGCCCATCAACTAAATGTTTTATGATTTATCTTTTCCCCTTAGTCCCCTGCCCCCAAACCAGCTAAAATAAGTATGTAGAAACAAACAGGTAACTCTTTTACCTGTGCAATGCCTATAAGTCAGTATATTTTGAATCATTTAAACAGCAACAACAAAAACCTCAGAAGTTAAAAGAAAAAAACTGAAAATGAACCTAGGCAGAAGAGGCTTCTTTGGACACAATTCTTCATTAACTTGTAGGATGAGTCTCGGAGGAGATTCTGTATTGGCTTTGCCAAGCCAATTTCTACCCTATCAAAAGCAAAAAGAATCATTTATTGCACAGTGAGAAAATTAAGTCAAACAGGTACACTTAAACATTGTTTACCTTTTTTGTAAGGGTGCAAATTTTTGCAAATTTGTTATGTCCAGGAACTTCTGTCAAGAATCCCTCAGTTATAAGCTGACGGGAAAAACTTTTCCACCAACTCTCTGTTTGATCCTTGCCAGTGCCAAAGAAGTTGTGACTGTGATATTTATGTGCAAGACGCTGAGAATTCTGAAATGAAAAATGAAATCAGTATTTGAAAATACTTAATTAAACAGGCTAAGTAAAACACAAACCCATCTATTGATCCTTTGAATTTAACACTAACTTTCAGCTTTAAAACCCTACAAAATGTTGAGTAAAATGGAAGATGGCCAACAAGAAGCAGCTAGTGCAAGTCTCTCACAGTGAACCAAAACAGAGAGAGTGCCTCAACACTCAGAAAGGAATGAGACCAGCAGCATGAGACACCATGGTCCATCCAAGAAGCAACAGGACCCAGTGTGCAAAGAATAGAAAAATCAATCAGCCTGGCTGGAGACACAGCACACTCATCCAAATCACCAAACAAATCACAGAGGAGGAGGTGACTGAGTGGAATTCAGGAGGTCTGTGCTCCTGCCAAAGACTTAGAAGCCCTGTCTTGTAGGACTCCAGTCCCTCACAGGAAACTGCCTTACCCATAGCTGTGCTCTGTTGAAACCCACATGGAGTGGTCCGAGCAAAACAGCCCTTAGTGGCTATAGTCACCATTTCCTAGAAACTGACCTCTTGTTGACAGCTGCATTCTAGCCACTCTGGGAGGAACCAGAAAAGTCCTGAAGCTTTCAACTGGAGCAACTATGGTGAGAAAACCTGGGGACTGCTATATTTTTACACTCTAAACACAAACTGCCTAAGGCAAAGGAGGGGAAGCGGGGCAGGATCCTTGATCAGAAACCCTTCTGTAAAACAATGTTACCTCAGCAGCCAGGGGACCGCTTACCAATCCCCACTGGGTTAGCCAATTGTGCACAGAGGTGGGTAGCTGGAATGCTTTGCGCCTCCCCCAACCCCCTCCAGGCTCAATACTGACAGGGAACTTGGGTAGTACCTATAGCCCCACTCATCACCTAGGTCTTCTGTATACTTCCTTGGGGCAACACAGACCAAGCAGAAAGACCAGAGGCACCATCGCAGCTGACTGTCTTCCACAAGAACCACCTCCTGGTTGGAAGTCAACTGGCACAGCACATTACATCTGAGAATATCTCAGTTACCACCACTATCTGAGCCACTCCGGCCCCTCAGGATGCCTTGAGCCTGTGCAAATACCCAGCAGAGCACTACCACAGGTAGCAACTGAGAAGCCCATCACACCAAGGAAGCCCTAAAGAGTCTACATAATCTCCCTGCTAACCTTATTAGAGCTGGAGTTTGCAACCGCCAGTGTGAAATCAAAGAATGGGTCGGCCTGGTTCAGTTCTACCTAACATCCCCTCTGACTCTCTAGAAATAGCAGCAAATTTACAGCATTCTAGGGTAATGGCAACCCCACAGGGAGCCATCCTTTTGGGCTCGGGCTAGCACAAGGAATAGAATCCCACTCCTTCCCTGCAAAGAATTTCAAGATTCCTACAGATGGACAGAGGTGCACGTTTCATCTGAAAATGTGGAACAGAATAGGGACATAACAGAAAAGTGAACTGTTTTCCTGCCAACCTACTAGTAGAGCTTAAGTGGCTCCCCCACCATCCCTGATAAAAACAACACACTTCACTGAGAACACCCCCAACTGCCCTCATGAAGACTGAGGAAGGGATATTGTGTATAACCACCTGCTTCGTCTGGACTCTAACCAAAATGAAATCTTTGAAATTCCAGAGGTAGAATTCAAAAGGTTGATTTTAAAATTGCTCAATGAGATCCAAGAGACAGTTGAAACCAACATAAATAAATTAAATCAAAACAAAACTATTCGGGACATGAGTCAAAAATGCTCCAAAGAAATAGACACTTAAAAAAATAAACAAGCTGACTTCTGGAAATTACTCATTTAAGGAAGTACAAAATGCAGTGGAAAGTTTTAACAGTAGGCTAGAACAAGTAGAAGAAAGCATCTAAGAACTTGAAGACAAGGCTTTCTAAATAATCCAATTAGACAACAACAATAAAAAAAAAGAATCAAGAGAATGGAGCAAAGTCACCAAGAATTTTAAGACTGTGTAAAACATCCTAAGAATTACAGGTGTTCCTATAAGAAGAGAAAGGAACAAGTTTGGAAAGCCTGTTTGAGGGAATGATTGAGGAAAACTTCCCTGGTCTTGCCAAAGATGTAAACATCTAGATTCAAGAAGCCCAAAAAGAGCCGGGCTCGGTGGCTCAGCCTGTAATCCCGCACCTTGGGAGGCTGAGGTGAGTGGATTGTCTGAGCCCACGAGTTCGAGACCCGCCTGGGCAGCGAGACCTCATCTCTACAATAAATCAAAAAAAATTAGCCGGGCGTGGTAGCGCGCCTGTAATTCCAGCTACTCGGAAGACTGAGGCAGAAGGATCGCCGGAGCCCAGCAGATCGAGGCTGCGGTGGCCGGGAGCGGCCACTGCACTCCAGTCTGGGTGACAGAGTGAGACTCCAACTTACAAAAAAAAAAAAACCCAAAAAACTCTTGGAAGATTCATTGCAAAAAGGTCATCCCCATGGAACAAAGTCATCATTTTATGCAAAATGAATGTGAAGAAAAAAATTATAAAAGTAGTGAGGCAAAAGCATCAAATAACGTACAAAGTTAAACCAATCAGATTAACAGCAGACTTCTCAGTAGAAACCCTACAAGCAAGAAGAGACTGGAGCCCTATCTTCAATCTCCTCAAACAGAATAACAATCAGTTAAGAATTTTGTATCATGCAAAACTAAGTTTCATAAATGAAGGAAAAATAAGGTCTTTCTCAGACAAGCAAACATTGAGGGCATCTGTCACTACTAGATCGGTTCTACAAGAAATACTCAAAAGCATTCTAAATATTGAAACAAAAGATGTAAATACACCAGTAGAAAAACAATGGAAATCATAAAGCTCACAAGCCTTATAGAACACCAACACAATAGAGAGATAGAAAAAAAGAAACCAGGTAACAACCAACATGATGAATGGAATAGTACCTTACATGTGATTATTAACCCTGAATGTAAATGGTTTTACTACTCACTTCCAATATATAGACTGGCAGAAGAGCACAATCCAAATATCTGTTGCCTTCAAGAGACCCACTTAACACATAAAGACTCCCACAAACTCAAGGTAAAGGCATGGAAAAAAATATTCCACCCAAACAGAAACTGAAAACAAGCAGGATTAGCAATTCTCATACCAGTTAAAACAGACTTTTAATTACAACAATGGAAAATGACAAAGAAGGGTATTATATATGAGGAGGGAACCAAAAATTGAATTTATTAAAAATTGTGTATTTATTCTTATGTGTTTAAACTTCAGTCATCTTCAAAGTACTCTCTGGTGTGATATAACTATCGAGATGATCTTTTCACTGCTCAAAACAGTTTTTGATCTTGTCAACTTTGATACCTTTTAGTGCTTCTGTCATTTTTTGTTTCACCTCTTCCACACTGGCAAAACATTTCCCTTTGAGGACTTTTTTCATTTGGAGAAACAAAGAAAACATTGCTTGGGGCAAGATAAGGTGAATAGAGAAGGTAAGGCACAGGAGTCATGCTGTTTTGGATCAAAAACTGCTGAACTCTCAATCACAGATACACTTATAAGCCATCCATCAATGCATCAAGAAATGGGCAAACATGTTGAAAGAACCTAAAAAAAAAATTCACTGAGGCCAAATGTAGCCTCTCATAACAATGCTAGCTGGTACACTGAGGTTGATGAGTTCCTAGAACACTTTCCTAGCAAGGGAAGCCTGAACTAAAGGGGCTCACCTTTTAAAAATAAGTCCTGGGCTGGGCTCAGTGGCTCACCTTGTAATTCCAGCACTTTGGGAGGCCAAGGTGAGTGGATTGCCTGAGCCCGCGGGTTCAAGACCCACCTGGGCAACTTAGCAAGACCTCATCTCTACAATAAATCAAAAATTTGCCAGGCGTGGTAGCGCACGCCTGTAGTTCCGGCTACTTGGAAGGCTGACGCAGAAGGATCACTGGAGCCCAGTAGAGCGAGGCTGCAGTGGCCAGGAGCGTGCCACTGCACTCCAGTTTGGGTGATAGAGTGAGACTCCAACTCAAAAAAAATAAATAAATAAATAAAAATAAGTCCTGTAATTTTGGGTCCCCCTTGTAATGGCAAAAGGATCAATCAAACAAGAAGATATAACAATTTTAAATATATGTGAATCTAATACCAGAGTGTCCAGCTTCATAAAACAAATTGTATGTAACTCAATAAACATAATCCATCATATAAACAAGTGTAAGACCAAGAATCACATAATTACCTGATCAGAAGCAGAAAAAGCATTCAATAAAATACAACATCTCTTCTTGATTAAAACTCTCAAACACTTATATATCAAAGAAACACTCTTCAAAATATTAAGAGCCTTCTATGAAAAACCTGCAGCCAACATCATGTGTAACTAGAATAATCTGAAAGCATTCTTTTTTAGAACTAGAATATGTCAAGAATGCCCACTCTCACCCCTCCTATTTAACATAGTACTAGAAGTCCTAGCTAGAGCAATCAGTCAGGAGAAAGAAATTAAAGATATCCAAATAGGAAAAAAGGAAGCTAAATCATCCTCTTTGCAGATGATATGATGCTATACCTAGAGAACTTGAGAGAGTCTGTTAAAAACTTACACTGATAAATGATTTTGATAAAGTCTCAGGATACAAAATCAATGCACAAAAAAAAATTGCATTTCTATACATCAACAAGGTGGCTGAGAATGAAATTAAAAAAACACAATCTCATTGACAATAATTGCAAAAAAAACCCTCAGCACCCATCACCAAGGAGGTGAAAAACGTTTACAATAAGAACTACAAAACACTGCTCAAAGAAATCAATGACAACACAAACAAGAGAAAGAACATCCCACACTTATGGATTGGAAGTATCAAGATTGTCAAGATGTCTATCCTACCCAAGGTAATCTACAGATTCAATGCAATCCCTATCAAACTACCAGCATTATTTTTCACAAACCTAGAAAAGGAAATACAGAAAATTGATAAGGAAGCAAAAAAGAGCCCAAATAGCTAAAGTTCTCCTCAGCAAAAAGAACAAGGCTGAAAGCATCATACTTTCAGACCTCAAGCTTTACTATAAGGAAGACTACAGTAACCAAGACAACATGGTACTGGTACAAAAATAGACACATAGATGAATAAAACAGGACAGAGAATCCAGAAATAAAACCACAGACCTTTAACAAACTCATCTTTAACAAAGCCAACAAAAACAAACATTGAGGAGAGATACCATATTTAGCAAATGGTGCTGGGAAAACTGGCTAACCACATGAAGAAAATGAAACTGGACCCCTACCTATCAAAATTAACTCAAAATAGATCAAGGATTTGACTGTAAAGCCCCAAACTATAAGAATCTTAAAAGAGAACTTAGAGAACAACCTCCTGGACATGAGATTAGTCAGTGAATTCATGACTAAATTCACAAAAGGAAATGCGGCAAAAAGTAGATTGACAGGCGAGAGCTCATTAAAAAGGTTTTACACAGCAAAAGAAACCATCAAGAGAATAAGGAAACAGCCCACAGAATGGAAAAAAAATTTTGCCAGTTAAGCATCCAACAAAGGCCTAACATCTAGAACTACAAGGAACTCAAAAAATAGGAGAAAACAAACAACTCCATTAAAAAGTGGGCAACTGACATAACAGACACTTCTCAAAGGAAGACATTCAAGTAACTACCAAACATATTTAAAAATTACTCAGCTTTACTAATCATCAGAGAAATACAAATCAAAACTACAATGAGATACCAACTCACACATTCAGGTTGGCTATCATTAAAAAGTCAAAAAACAACAGGTGTTGGTGAGGCTACAGAGAAAAGGAATGCATCTACATTGTTGATGGGAATGCAAACAAGTTCAACCTCTGTGGAAAGTCATGTGGTATTTTCTCAAAGAACTAAAAATTGAGCTACCATATGATTTACCAATCCCATTTTTGGGAATATACTCAGAGGAATATAAGTTGCTGTACCAAAAAGACACCTGCATACATAAATTCAATGAAGCACTACTCATAATAGCAAAAACATGCTACCAACCCAGATATCCATTGAAACTGAACTGTATGAAGAATGTAGTACACACACGATGGAATACTATTTAGTCATAAAGAAGAACAAAATCATGTCCTTTACAGTAACTGTCATTTATCACATTATTAGAAAAAAACAATCCTAAAATTCACATGGAACCAAAAAGGAGACTACTCAAAGCAATCCTAAGCAAAAAGAACAAAGCTGGAGGCATCATATTACATGATTTCAAATTATACTGTAAGTTTATAGTCACCAGAAACAGCACAGTACTGGTACAAGAGCAGACATATGAACCAATGGAACAGAACAGAATTCAGAAATAAACTGAAATACCCATAGTCAACCGATCTTTGGCAAAGCAGACAAAACCAAATACTGGGGAAAGGACACTTCATTCAACAAATGGTGCTGGAAAAATTATAGCTACAGTCAGAAAAATGAAACTTGAACCTTATCTCTTACCATATACAAAAATTAACTCTTGAGTTGATCGATTAAAGACTTACATGTCAGACTTAAAACCATAAAAATCCTATAATTAAATCTAGGAAAAACTCTTCTGGACATTGACCTAAGCAAAAAAAATTATGACTAAAAACCCAAAAGCAAATGCAACAAAAATAAACCAGTGAGACTTAATTTAACTAAAAAGTTTCTGCAGAGCAAAAGAAATAATCAACAGAGCAGATAGGCAATCTACAAAATGGGAGAAGATATTCACAAAATATACATCTAGCAAAGGACTAATATCCAGAATTTACAAATTAACTCAAATATGTCAGCAAGAATAAAGCAAATGACCTCTTTAAAAAGTGGGCAAATGACATGAAAATACATCACTCAAGATGATATACAAACAGGCAACAAATATATGAAAAAATGCTCAACATTACCAATCACTAGAAAAATACAAATTAAAACCACAATGAGATATCACTTTACACCAGTCAGAATGGTCACTATTCAAGAAACAAAATACAATGATGCTTGCACAGATGTAGTGTAAAGGGAACACTTAAACACTGCTGGCAGGAGTGGAAACTACTACAACCTCCATAGAAATCAGTATGGAGAGTTCCCAAAAAACTATCTACCTCAAGGAACAGAGGTTATCATACAAAAAAGACACCTGCACTTGTATGCTTAGCACAGCACAATTCATAACTGCAAAGATGTAGAATCAACCCCAATGCCCACTAACTGATCAGTGGAGAAGAGAAATATGAGGGAGGTGTGTGTGTGTGTGTGTATGTGTGTGTATGTGTGTTTGTGTGTGTTTACAGACACACACATACACATATATGGAATATTATTCAGCCATCAAAAAGAATGAAATAGTGTCTTTTGTAGCAACTTGGATGGAACTGGAGAACATCATCCTAAGAATAAATATCAACACCAACAAAGTTCCCCCAAACCCACAAAGACATGGACACTAAACAGCATGATGCTAAACAACTCCTGGGTCAACATGGAAATCAAAACAGAGATCAAAAGATACCTCAAAATAAATGAAAATAAAGAAACATCTTACCCTTTGGGATGACATGGAAACAGTACTAAGACGGAAATTCATATCTCTACGAACATACACGAAGAAAGTAGAAAGATCACAAGTTAACAGCCTAACAAATCACCTAAGGAAGCTGGAAAAGCAAGACACCACCCTAACTTCAGCAGAAGAATCCAGATCATTAAAATAAAAGCCTATTTTGGGACACTGAAAACAAAAAGATAATACAAAAAAATCAATGAAACAAAAGCTGGTTCTTTGAAAAGATAAACAAGATTGACGAACTCCTAGCTAGACTGACCAAGAAAAAGAGAGAAAAAGCCCAAATAAATACAATCAAAAATGCAAAAGATCAAGTCACAACTGACCCTGAAGAAACACAAAAGATTATCAGAGACTATATGTACACTTGTATGGAAACAAACTTGAAAACCTAAAGGAAATGGAGGACTCTCTGATATCACACAACCTCCTCAGGTTGAAACAAGAAGAAATCAAGACCCTAAATAGAGTAATAACAATCTAGGAAATTGACTATGTTATAAGAAAACTACCTACAAAAAAAGCCCTGGAACAGAAGGCTTTCCAGCAGAATTCTACAAAACATACAAGGAGAAACTGATACTAATCCTATTAAAAAGAATTCCAGGCAATTGAAAAAGATGGAACTCTGCCCAAATCATTTTATGAAGCTAACATTACGTTGATACCCAAACCAGGTAAAGATCCAACAAAGAAAGAGAACTACAGGCCAATATCCTTGATGAACATAGATGCTAAAATTCTTAACAAGATTCTAGCAAACCGGATCTAGCAACACATCTCAAAAATCATCCACCATGACCAAGTAGGCTTCATCCCCAGAATGCAGGGCTGGGTTCAACATTTGCAAGACCATAAACATAATTAAATACATCAACAGATGTAAAAACAAAAACCTCATGATTATATCATCAGATGCAGAAAAAGCTTTTGATAAAATCCAGCACCCCTTCTTGATAAAAACCCTCGAACATCTAAGCGTAGATGGAACTAACCTCAAAATAGTAAGAGCCATCTACAAGAAACCCACAGCCAGCATACTGTTAAACAGACAGAAATTGAAACCATTTCCCCTGAAAACTGGGACAAGTTAAGGATACCCACTCTCATCCCCCCTCCCCCGTTCTACATAGTTTTGGAAGTCCTTGCTAGAGCAATCAGACAAAAGAAGGAGATCGGGGTACCCAAATAGGAAAAGAGGAAGTTAAGTTATCCTTCTTTGCAGACGATATGATTATATACCTCAGAAACCTCCTTGTACTGATAAAGGACTCTGGCAAAGTCTCAGGGTATAAAATAAATGTGCAAAACGCAGTCACATTCCTATACACTAACAATAAACAAACAGAAACCCAAATAAAAAGAACAATCCCATTCACAATAGCCACAAAAATAAAATAAAATACCTTGGTCATCCTAACCAGAAACGTGAAAGGCCTTTACAACAAAAACTATAAAACACTGCTTAAAGAAATCAAGGATGATACAAATAAATGGAAAAATACTCCATGCTCATGGGTTGGAAGAATCAACATTGTTAAGCTGTCCGTCCTACCCAAGGCAATCTACAGATTTAATGCACTACCCATTAAATTACCAGCAGCATTTTTCTCACAACCGGAAATGACAATACAGGAATTCATATGGAAACATAAATGACCACGAATAGTCAAAACAATTTTCAACAAAATAAACAAAGTGAGAGATATCATACTCCCAGACTTTAAACTTTATTATACAGTTACAATAATCAAAATAGCCTGGTACTAGTAAAAGAACAGGCATACAGACCAATGGAATGGGATAGAGATTCCAAAAACAAACCCTCAATTTCTCAACCAACTCATCTTTGATAAAGCCTCCACCACCTACTACTGGGGAGAGGAGAACCTGTTCAGTAAATGGTGCTGGAAAAACTGACTGACCACATGCAGAGATTAAAATAAGACCCCTACCTATTACCATACACAAAAATTAACTCTAAATGGATCAAAGAGCTAAATGTAAAACCTCAAACTATAAGAACTTTAGAAAATGCAGGAGATACCTTTATGGAAATTGGAACTGGCAACCATTTCCTGATTAAAACCCCAAGTGCCCATGCCATAAGAGATAAGATAGACAAGTGGGACCTGATCAAACTGGAAAGCTTCTGCAAAGCCAAAAAAAGCCATCAAGAGAGCAGGGAGACAACCCACAGATTGGGAAAAAGTATTTGCCAACTGTATGTCTGACAAAGGTAACATCTAGGGTCTACGAGGAACTGAAATGCGATGAAAAGAAAAAACAAACAGCCCATTACAAAGTGGGTAAAAGATATGAATACACAACTTCTCAAAAGAAGACATACAAGCAGCCAACAGATACATGACAAAATGCTCAGCTTCACTAGTCATCAAAGAAATGCAAATTAAAAACACACTGAGATACCACCTAATTCCAGTCAGGAGGCCATCAACAATAGCTCAAAAACAACAGATGCTAGAGAGGATGCAGGGAAAAGGAAACACTTCTACTCTGTTGATGGGAATGTAAACTAGTACAACCTCGTGGAAAACAGTTTGGCAATTCCTAAGAGGTCTAAAAACTGACCTTCCATATGACCCCATAATCCCCTTACTGGGAATAGACCCAGAGGAATTCAAATCATTATATGAAAAAAGATACCTGCACATGTATGTTTACTGAAACACTGTTCACAATAGCAAATACATAGAACCAACCGCATTGCCCATCAACAGATTACTGGATTTAAAAATGTGATATGTACACACAATTGAATATTATGCAGCAATAAAGAAGGACAAAGTTATGAGATTCACAGCAACTTGGATGAACTTAGAGTCTATAATACTGAGTGATCTATCACAGAAACAAAGAACTGAGTATGATGTTCTCACTCATAAGCGGACCTTGAACAATTATCATAATACTATAAGAAAAGGATTGGCAGTAGCAAGAAACTGTGGGGGGGGAGGCGGGACTGGCAGTAATGGGAAACT
>NW_007193765.1:221965-280529 GCF_000164805.1 Carlito syrichta
GAATCTGCTGGGGGGGGGCAAGCCTCATCAAGAAAGGTACCTACATTTGTATACCTAGCCCTGAATTGTACCCCATATCTTTAAAATTAAAAATTAACAAAAAAAGAAAGAAAAATAACACAAGAATGAAAAACTACATACTGCATGTTCTCACTTATAAGTAGCAGCCAAACTAAGGATTTTAAAGGCACACAGAATGATAAAATAGACACTGGATACTCAGAAGAGGGAGGGAGGGAGCAAAGGGGTGAAGGGATAAAAAATCATCTATTGGGTACAATGTACACCGGTGGGGGTCATGGGTCCACTTAAAACCCAGACTTCTTCACCACTATGCAACGCATCCATGTAACCAAAAACCATTTGTACTCCCTGAAGCTATTGAAATTAAAAAATAAAAAAAAGAAACCTACACAATTTTTTTTGAGTCAGGTCTCCTTCTGCCATCCAGGCTGAAGTGCACTGACACATTCACAGCTCACTGCTGTCTCGATCTCCTGGGCTTAGGTGATCCTTCCACCTCAGTCTCCCAAGGAGCTGGGACTACATGCATGCACCACCATACCTGGCTAATTTTTTTAACTTTCTGTAGAGACAAGGTCTCACTATGTTACCTAGGTGGTCTCATACTCAAGCAATCCTCCTGCCTTGGGTTCCCAAAGTTCTGGGATTACAGGTATGAACCACCATGCCTAGCCAAAACCTAAAAAATTTTTATACCCATCATGCTTGTTCTGAACACTCAACTCACAGATAAATATATAATCAGTGTTCCTTTTGTGTTTTGATAATGGCAGAAAATTCTACATTTAATTCAAATGTATTTCCTAATGTACAGGTTTGGATATGTCTGAAATACTTAATGTTTGTTATTTGGACCTCTGATTAGCATACTCACATTATTGTTTTAAAATAGTGATTATACCTTTAGCCCAGGGGTAGAAGGGAAGCAGCTGTCTCTGCAGTGGAGAGTTGATATTTCTCCCTCAGTCTGCAGGAGCAAGAATCACCTGAGAAATGTGAGCCTGAACAAGGAAAGTCTCAGACTGTAGAAGGGGAAGAGACCCCAGTCACCACCTTAGAATCTTCTGAAGAAAATAAGGAGAAAGAGGAGGTTGCTGCTCTCAAAATCCAAACTGCCTTCCGGGGACACATGGCCAGAGAGGAGGTAAAGAAAATGAAAGCAGATAATCTTCAAAATGAAAAAACAGAGAAAAACATGTGAGGACACATGGGCTTTACTCCCAGGAAACATGAAAAAATAACCCAAATCCATCAACCTTGTTCTTATTGTCATTTTCTTTCCTTATAAGGGAGATTTGATGCTGTGAAATAGCATTTGTTGTTGTTGTGAAAGTCTGTCATGAGCATTTGTTTAATAAACATACCGCTGAAACATGAAATAACAAAAAGAAAATAGTGATTGTAATCTACAGCTCAAGAATAGAACCATGAGTGTTGAAAGTCAATGTAGTCCAACAGCTACTCATCAGCGAGTGCAGTATAACTCAGTTTCCAATGCGTGGCTGTTGTTTTCATTGTATTTTTGTTTATGATCGACTGCAAGGTTTATTTAATCATTTATGATTTAGATGTTTCACTGAGATGTACCAGGAAAAGTTGGTGCATGCTAAACATACATGTTTTCTTAAGTGAAGAGAAAATTCCCACGGGAGACTCTTCATAGCCAACAAGTTCTAGAAATATTAGGGAAGCTAGTCTGTCATGCAATAATCTTACCCTTGAATGGAGAGGACTCCCCACCTTTACCCTCTATCAAATACTTTTCCACTCACAGTCCTCTTACTGCCTCTTTCATTCATCCTATACATTTTAATACTACTTTTAAATGTGTAGAGTAATATATGAACACAGGGCTTTATGGAAAATTACTCTTATCTAATGTGCATTGTGAATATGCGATTATAATTCAAGGGTCTTTCTACCCTCCAAATGTGGTAACTTACAAATACTATTTCTCAAATTCCCTTTCAGCAAGGGTTCTGAATGAGATTTAATTCCTGCGAATCAGATGTATATTTGCATGACACGGGTAAGTAGGAAGTGAGGCAGAGGCTACTCCTCCGCTATTTTTGCAGGCATGCATGATTGTGGAAGTGTTTAATTTTTTTTTTTTACAACAAAGTGTTAGAAAAGAACCCAGCACACAACTACCAGCTTCATAAGCAGCAAGAGGCATCGTTTGGTTGATACAAATTATAGCAGCAACAGGTTGGTTCTCAGAGTAAGCAAAAGTAGAACCTTCCCAATTATTACAGCTTCTTGCTCAATGCAGTTTTGGTTCAGGTGCCACAGTGGCAGATTCCCAAGATGACAGACGGCTTATTGACTGCAGAAGCAGCAGCAGCTCCCTTGGTGAGCCACTTTGCAGTATTACCTTGTTAACAATATCACTAGCCATTTAATACCCAGTAATAAACAACTTTGTTTAAATTAGAATGATTATGAGAAAGTACTATCTTTTGGGGTACATTCATGTTTCAAAAACCTTTATCCCTTGAATATGTCAAGAGAATTCTATATTGTAAAAATGTCAATGTAAAATGCAGTCTAAAATTTTAGAAAAAGGTAGATGACAATTCAACATTTTTACATTTCATCTATACTCTAATAAAGGTTTAACAGTCAATGTATATAAAAATCTAGAGATCAAAATTAAAAGTATATACAGTATGAGTTGCAGCAGACATAACTCAGACAAGCATAAGGTTATCTATTATGAACATATTGTTTTTATTCAACTGATGAAAGCATTATGGTTTTAGGTTTATAATTTTAGAGTGTTAAAAGTGTGAATGGAAGTATTCTAAAACAGGTAGAACAAGAATGACATACTTAAATGCAAAGATATACTGTTTTACTATTTGAAGATCTTGCCAAGTATATGACTGAAAATAAAAACATATCATAGATCAGTATTAATACACTTATGTTATTTACTATTATTTCTAACATATACAACATTTGCAAAACTAGGTTAAATAAGACTGATCCTTCACAAAAAGAAAGCTAATACAAAATTAGGTAAACTACGGTAAGTTCCCAGCAGAGGCACATAAGTCCTAGATACTGGACTTAAAACACAGCCTTCCAATAGGTGTTGTTAACAAAGTCTATAATATGCACTGTATTAAATCTTAACAATAAAAATTAAAATATAATTAATTAATTTTAAAATAACTAAAGAATCAACCTTAGTATCATAATGATTATATTTCCAAAATGTTTCAGAACAAGATCTAAAGAAATACAAACAACTAGGTACAATGTGGCATCTTTTTTCTTGTTAACAATCCCCACCTATGCTAACTGACTTGGGGTTGATTTGAGCCCAATGTTTAAAAATCAAACATCATATATGCAGGATAAACAAGTCTAGAGATCTAATGTACAACATGAGGACTGTGGCTCATACTATATTTGGAATTCCTACTAAATAAGAAGATTTTAGCTACTCTTGCCACAAAAAAACAAAGGTAACTATGTGCGATGATGGATATGTTGATTTGCCTCACTATGGTAACCATTTTACTATATATATGTATTCCATAACATTATGTCATGTAACTTAAATACATACAAGAAAATTTATTTTTAAAAGTAAAATAAGGTGGCTCAGCCTGTAATCCCAGTACTTTGGGAGGCCAAGGCCCGCAGGTTTGAGACCAGCCTGGGCAACTTGGCGAGCCCTCGTCTCTACAATAAATAAAAAATTAGCTGGGCGTGGTAGCATGCGCCTGTAGTTCCAGCTACTTGGAAGGCTGAGGCAGAAGGATCTCCAGAGCCCAGCAGATCAATGCTGGGGTGGCCGTGAGCATGTCACTGTATTCCATCCATTCTGGGTGATCGACTGAAACTCTAACACACACACACAGAAAAGTAAAATAAAACATAGACTCTCAGACCTGGAAAGAATGTTGGAGCTCTTTGCTCTATCTTTTACTCATTTTTTACTCATATTGCTAACAAATAATCAGAGGCTCAAAGATGTTAAGTAGCAGCCTAACGTCCCACTGGGTATCTGTACTGCAGCTAGAACTAGAACACACAGGCTGCTAAACTACTAACACTAATTTTTATTATTGTAGCATGCATAGCCACAGCCCCCATTCCTCCACAATAAACACACCCCATGCAGGCTCTTGAGCTAGGTTACCTGGGTTCAAGTTATAGTTCTAGTAAACTGCCTCTCTGTACTTCTATTTCCTCATGTAATATGCAAATATATTCATTTCTACCTATTGGGAATGTTGTGAAGATTAAGTGAATAACCAGGACAAAGCCTAGCTCAGTAGTATAAACTTTCTTTTTGTTATTTGACAGCGGATTCTTAACTCAGTCTGAATTTTTTTAACCAAGAATAAAATCCATTACTTAATATCTAGTAGGGTTTCCATGGAACACTTGCTAATTGCACTCCATATCTGCAAGGGGCTTACCTTTATAGTAGGAGATGCTATTGCTTGCAACTAACAATACCAAAGGTATTAAGTTGTCTAACTAGCCCTGACTAGCTCTCTGGACGCTAAAAATTACTCTTCTAGCTTTCCCTTTCATATGCAGAAAACAGCCCAGAGTAAGCAAATTTATTAGTATGAAGCAATAAAATGTTTTCTGATCACTAGGGAGTAACTGTCCCTTCCCCTCATGATCAATAATGATTGTGAACACTGTGTACTATGCGAATAAATTCACACTGTCTTGTTTCCACAGCAATCACCATGCAGACAACGCTCTTTGATATAGATAATCTTTGTTTCTATTAGAAATTCAAAGTGAACCAAGTAACATTAAAAAATAATAATTAAAATACAGTAAGAATTTTCAACAACAAATGCTTAATGATTTCTCACTAAGCAATGCATCCTCCATTATTGCTTAAGTATTCCAGGTAACTTAATTTTCCAGGTTATCTACCCAATAGAGTAAAACTGCCTAAAATGAGACAGCTCTTTAGCGAACACAGGATAGGAATTTGGACATTGATTTTTAAGGAGGGCAAAACTTTATACACATATTCCTCACCTACCACAAATTTAATTCCAGTATTTCTAGATCATTCAATCTAAAAATACTAATTTCAAACTGCATGTAACAACACAATAAATAGAAAAAGCACTAGACTAATAGGTGAGAAAGTCATCTGCTCATCCTGATTCTGGCACAAAGTAACAGTATGACCTAAACAAGGTCATTTAACTTTCATTTTAACTCAGTTTCAACTACAGTAAAATAATGTGACAGGGTTAAATAGTCTTTCTGCCAGTTTTAGCTCTAAGAGGCTATACCACAACTCTATGGAATGTTGTCTTAAAAAGGGAAATTTTCATCTCATTCTTTTCCTTTAAAAACCAGGTTGGAAAAATAAGAGTCACCAAAATGGGCATATCATAGAATGTGGAAATCTATTAATTGATGGGTAAGTGTTAGAATAAAAACAACTGACCGGTCAGAGTACATGACCCAAGGTATCTGTTTCTGATAAAAGCAAAATCTTTGCAGAAATACTGGAGAGGGGAGAAAAATAAAACAACTTGCCACTTTTCCGAATTAATTTAGTTTAAAAATCACGATTGCTTTTTGTAATATTTTTTTCTGCTGAGAATGCCACATTCTTCTCTTCTTCCTCATTCCATCTCTGAATGAATGTCCAAATTGACAATATTGCACCAAAATCGACTGTGTCCCTCACAAAATAGAAGTTTTAGTAACCTCTTATTTCCCTAAGCACTCTTTCTTCAGAACTTTAATAATGCGTTATCTCTATTCAAATGTCCCTTATCTCTTTCTATGCTACAAGTAGCACCTTCCATATTGAATGGTTAGGTCTCACCTAATTTAGCTTCGAATTCCCCACAAAATAGAGTATAGTTTCCTATGTTAAAATGCATGTTTAATAACTAGTGGAAAAATAGTTATAAACCCCAACTCAAGAAGTTTTCAATTCCTAAGTTCTTAAAGCACAGAGCAAGTCCATAACTTTTGTTAAAAATGTCTTAACTTTTTTTTTTTTGCCTCTTTCCCAGTTACTACAGGCCAAGGAAGCTCACAGTTGCCACTTCAGGGCTTCAAAAATTCATTGTGAACTATTATTCTATGTGGGGCAAGATAAAACCAAAAGATAAAGTAGGAATATATTTTAATCAGATAAAATAGCTTGTCCAGAAAATTAAATGGATAACTCTCTCCCGTTAGATAGTTAGAAAATTGTAAAGAGTGATAAAAACTACCAGCAGTTCCAGTGACTGCCTACAGTAAATCATATTTCATCAAAAGTGTTACCTAATTCTAGAGCCATGATAAGGTTAAGCACTGTGATAATGTGATCAGAAAAGAGGTTTCATTTAATCTCTTGGTTATGCAAATTAATCACTACGTTTCTCTTTTCCAATCTATAAAGTTAAGGTCACTGCATATTTTACCACATATTCACACAGGACATTTAAAGGTTTTTATAATATAGTGAGCTGTTTAGACAACTAAAACAAAGCTCCTTAGGCAAGACTTTACTATTTAATTTCTAATGAAACTTGTGCTATAAAAAACAAAATTTTAAATTCTATTCACAAACTCCTGGATAGGCTACATAATTATTTATACTATTTAGAAAAATTTTGTGTAAAAGAGACCCATATGTGGCTGAAACTACATTTTTTATATATTTACATACATTATCTCTTTAAACTCCAATCATTCCCAGTTTATGACACTTATTTTACAGATCAAAATTATGCACAAAGATATTCATTTTTCCTAAACTGGTTAACAAGAACACTTTACAAAATTCTCAAAGGAATTACAATGATAATTTTTAAAACAATATCCCAACAGATACCAAGATCACAGAAATGGGGGGGAAAATTTGCCTTATTTTCACTGCAGTTGGAGTCTTTCATTAAGTAGCACTTTCTTAAAAGTTCTATGCTTTTATCTAGCAAGGGTAGTATAAAATTTCACAAAGGATAAACTTCTTAATTTGAGGACTCCCAAAAGAGACTGTCAGTATAAGTGGTCTGACTTGGTGTTTTTAATAGGTGAAATATGATCTCTCTTGTGACCAGTTCAAGTTCGTCTAGGAACCCACTTACACTTATTTGTTGATACTGGATATGGATGGATTACATTAAATTAAAACAAGGATAATTTTGATAAATTATACATTTAACTTGGACACAGCCAAAAAGTTTTCATAGATTTCAATAATATTTAAGCTATGCCTTGCAATAGAAATACTTTTAATTAAAAATATCATGCATAGCAGCTAAAACAGTTTCTTAGACAACACTTCTAATCAATCTTGTGATTTACAAACAAAATTTTAAACTCTATCCAGAATCTAAAAATATCAGTAAATGAAAAGTCAACAAAAATTTTCAGCATATTTCACTACAAATATTTCACAAGTAATTTAATATGTTCCTTTCTAAACAAAATGAAAATTCAGAAAATAAATATTTATATAAAGTATTCAAGTATTTCACAAATAAATGATTATCTAAATGATTTTTTAAATTCTACATATAAAATGAGAATTTTAATCTCTATTTTAAAGTATATTTTAAATAAATATGCATATTTGCAAAGCACGGTAACTCTCACTCTTGATTTACATTCAACCAATATTAAAATATATAGACTTATAAATCAGGAGTAAAATCATATAAACAAAAGGACTACAGAACAAGCTTTTGGACTGAAGAGGTCATGGTTTATATTTGTACCTGCAGATGTGTAGCAGAATAATGAAACACTAATCACTCAAAAAAAAGTAGCTAAATTGAATTGACTATTTATTCACTGGTAAAGAAAAAAAAATTCTCTCAGAATTGTAAATATTTCTGACAGGGAACAGAAGGAAAGAAAAATATGTGCCAAATATTTTGATTGAACTTAGACATTTACAAAATAATTCCTGAAACTGAAGTTTTGCACTGGGCACGAAAAGATACAATTTTGTTCCACCCATCCCTTGACACAATGAAAGTTAACTTTTCTTAATTATCCTAAAAAAGACTGGTCTAGGGATTCAGCTAACCGCAATGTGATAAACTAATACAATACTTCCAGACTGAGGTGCAGAGGTGAACAACAGCTTGGAAGATGTGAAACACACAGGCTTTGTCAGAAGTAATGAATATAGTGTTTAAATGGAACTTAGTAGGACTCTCTGAGCTTCTAATAGCCCACCCAAAGTCAAAGCTACCATCAAAATACAGCAAATCTCTAAGGAAAAGTGTAATAGGCATAAAAGAAGAATTATGAAAGTAATTCACAGATATACTTACGGATCCTCGGAGAAATAAAATCGGAACCCCAATTCCAAAATTTTCCCCTAAGATGCTCACAGCAGATAATAGCTGAAATGCTTGTGGACCAAAGTCCTGGGATATATCGTCTGAATCATCAATGGAATAGCAACAGCCCAATCTAAATAAAAATAGTAATACAGTAAGAAAGCTTAGCTAAGGCATGTACTTTTAGAAATAAAAAGATTTAGTGTAACAATTAGCC
The DNA here is from genome assembly GCF_000164805.1 of Carlito syrichta. Taxonomy (NCBI): domain Eukaryota; kingdom Metazoa; phylum Chordata; class Mammalia; order Primates; family Tarsiidae; genus Carlito; species Carlito syrichta. The sequence goes on from NW_007193765.1 coordinate 230,498, forward strand.
AACTAAAGAAAATCTGAAATGTGCCAACTGCTTCAGAAGCTACAAATAAACTACATTATAGCCAAGAACGTATGTCACATAGAAAACATAAAAATAAACTATAATATAGTATATCAGATATGTTATAAATGGTTCTCAATCTTAGGGCCCTAGAATTGAGTTTCACGGGAGGTAGCTCAGACAGTAGAGGGGAAAAAATTCAAATGGTATTTATAGCTAGAACAGGTTCATCTGATCAGTTTTATAAATATTGGACTTTTGTGTTAGGCTTTATTGGGGAAAAAAAGGTTTGTTGCCAAAAAAAAAAAAAGATAAAAGGTGTTAAACTTAAAATTTAAATAATCTCAGTTGCTGCCTCTTTCTTCTGTCATGCCTTGTGCTGTTTGTGTGTGTGCTCGTTCGAAGAGGACCTGGTACCTCTTTGGCAAAGCAACAGCTGAGGAAATTCCTGTGCTCCCCATGGGCAACAGAAAGCCCGAGGAAGGAGTCAAGCAGACAACAGGGATCACGCTGATTTGAAGGTGTCTGGGCAGGATGGTTCTTGCTGCAGTGTAAAATGAAGAGGTATGCACCACTTGGTAAACTAACGAAAGCCTATTGTGAAGTACAGGGTTTATCAAAGAGGCAGAACAGATTCTGATTTGACAGGCTGTCAAGGAAAAAGACACACCTGCATATTTGAAAGTGGGGGCTGAAGACAAAATGGATGCACGCCAGCAGCAGACAGGAGGTGTCTACTAAAAAGGGCACCTGCTACTTTACTCCAGAACTCTGTTGTTACAGACCAAGAATATATCTCAATTAGAAAGTTGCATTTTGGTCCCACCACATTCTGACCACGCCAGTAGAGTTTTTTCTGTGCTTTCATTTTCCTCTTCCCATTCCTTTATTGAAAAGAAATCAACTGATATATGTGCACAAGCATATTGTTGCTGTTGTTTTTAACTAAATGATATGTTTTGATTGACTTCAAATGGAGATGGTATGAGGAAGAGCAGTGGTTCTGAGAAAGATCTCCTTCCTCCCTTACTGGCATGTTCATTCAGTTCTTATCTTCATATACCAGTAAGTTATTTTGTCACCACTGTTTTAGCAAAAATAATAATAGTATTAATTAATTAATTAAAAATCCTTGCGTACCTTTTGTGCTGCAGTAATTTAGTGTTTTTCATTTATCATTGTAAAACCAAAGACAATTTTATAGCCTTTTTAATGTAGTTGGGATACATTACTCTAAAAAAATCCTAGACAGTTTTTCTTTAAGTCAATTGTCTTGCCTAAATAAACTTTTTGTTTAAAATGAGGGGAAAAAATTTCCTGTGCAATAAATTGTTGGTTTAAACGTGAATAAGTATAAAATATGACAAGAAGATTATAAACCTTTCATTTAAGTACATTTAGAAGTTAAATTCCTAAGTCATCTCTCAGGTAGATTATCATTAATACAAATGATACAAGTTATAATTAATAAAAATGAAAATTCTTCAAGTAGATTGAAAACAAAAGTACTCTTAAATCTACTCTAAAGAAAATCTAGTAGTAGACTGAACCTACCTAATTCAATTGCTTTCCTTATAATAAGTATCTCTGAAATAGCAATAAGAATACATTCAATATTCCTGACATTCTTTTGGGGGAGAAGAAACATGTTTAGGTTTATTCTCCTAGTCTAACCTCTTTAGTGAGATGCCGAACAGATTAATTTTCTTTTCTAATATGAGTATTTAAAGCTATCAAATTCCCACAAAGTTCTTCCTATGCTGCATCTTACCAGTTCTAATGTATTTTATTATAATAATCACTAAGTTCTAAACACTTTTAAATTTCCAATTTGATTTTTCTTTGATTATGAATTATTTAAAAGTGTTATTTTAATTTCCTAATACATAAGAAATTTTTTTGTATATACTCATATACTTCTAATTCAATTGCACCCCTGTCAGAAAATGTGGTCAGTTTGATACCAATTCACTGAAAAATTTCTGAAACAAGTTACAGTCTAGTACAGGAGTCAGAAAACTTTTTCTATAAATGGCCAGATAGGCTCAGTGGCTCAGCCTGTAATCCTGCACTTTGGGAGGCTGAGATGAGTGGACTGCCTGAGCCCACAGGTTCGAGACCCACCTGGGCAACTTGGCGAGACCTCATCTCTACAATAAATCAAAAAAAAATTAGCCGGGCGTGGTAGCGCATGCCTGTAGTTCCAGCTACTTGGAAGGCTGAGTGGAAGGATTGCCAGAGCCCATCAGGTCAAGGCTGCGGTGGCCGGGAGCGGCCACTGCACTCCAGTCTGGGCCACGGGGTGAAACTCCAAATCAAACAAAACAAAACAAAAAAAATAAATGGCCAGATAAAATAGTTCAGGCTTTGTAGGTAGGTACCTTCTTAATTCAAGCAGCCATAGAGAACACATAAAGAAAAGGATATTGCTGTGTTTAAAGAAAACTTTATTTACAAAAAGAGGCAACAAGGAGATCTGGCCCATAAGCCACAGTTTGCTATGCCATGCTCTATTTCATAGTCAATTTTTATAAATATTCCACGTATGTTTAAGAACTATTCAGTGCTCCCCAATCAGTGTGCTAGAAATGAATTCTAAGTGTGTGAAAGGTTAATCACTCCAAACACTAAGGTTCTGGACAAAACCTGGTCTCTGACAATTAGCCCAGTGTGCTATACAAATAGTATCATTTGCTATGTGAGTTATGAAGTAAAAACATTTGAGATACACTGCTCTAGGTGCCTGGTCTAGGATTCCACATACTGTGTCTGATAAATCAAACTCATCACTATGTGGACCAAATTTTCTATAATATCCTAATATTTTGATTGTTTACTTACCAATGATTAAAAATTATATCAAACTCTCCAACTCTGATGGATTTGTTGATTTCTCCAGCTGTTCTGCCAGTTTGCGCTTTATGTATTTAAAGTTTTTTTCTTGAGGTTCATAAAACAATTATGTCTTCTTGGTGAAGGACTTCATCATTATACAGAGAACATTTCCATCCCTAATGATGACTTTTTTTTTTTTTTTTTTGATCAGGATCTCATTCTGTTGGCAGGCTGGAATGCAGTGGCACGATCATGGCTCACCACAGTCTCAAACTCCTGGGCTTAGGTGATCCTTCTGCCATAGCCTCCCAAGTAGCTGCCACAATGCCCATCTACTTTTTTAACAACTTTTTTTTGTGTGTGTGGAGACAGGGTCTCATTTCATAGCCCAGGCTAATCTCAAACTCCTGGCCTCAAACTATCCTCCTGCTTCAGTCTCCCAAAGCACTGGGATTAGAGGTGCCAGTCACTGTGTCCAACTGCTCGGTTATTTGGTCAAACACTAATCTAGATGTTGCTGCAAAATATTTGGTAGATACGATTAACATTTACAATTTGTTGACTTTAAGTAAAGGAGATTATCCTCAATAATGTGGATAGGTCTCATTCAATCAACTGAAGGACTTTAGAACAAAAACTGAGGTTTGCTGGAGAAGAAATTCTGCTTCAAGACTGCAATCATCTTTTGCATGAGTTCCCAGCCTGTTGGCCTGCTCTACCAATTTTAGACTTGCCAATCCCTACAACTTGTGAGTCAATTCCTTAAAATCAGTTCCCTCCCTCTCTCTCTCCCCTTTTTCTTTTCCTCCCCTTCTTACTCTAGCTCCCTTCCTCCCTCCCATATATGTACACATGCACATACATATAACATATACATATATGTAAACATATATATAATCGCCATGAAATAATCGATCCTGTTTCTCTAGAGAACCCTGACTGATATACTAGTCAGTTGTCCTTTGTTCCTGGTAATACTCTTTGCTTCAAAGTCTCCATTGTCTAATATTAACATAACTCCAGCTTTCTTTTGATTATTGCTTTCATAGCACATAAACAGTTTATACTTTTTTTAACCTATGTATAAAATTATACTTGTAGTCAATTTCTTGTGGACATAATATAGAACAGGGTCATTTTAAAAAATCAATTCGGACAATTTATGCTTTTAAATAATATTTTAGACCATTTATATTTAATGTAACTATTAATACATTTAAATTTAGGTCTACCATTTTATTGCTCTATTTGTAAAGTAGAATACTCTAATTTTGCTTTTTGGCTTACATCTCAATAAATAATTGAGATTTTATTTAAAAACTAAAATACGAATCACTCAAAAGGAATTGAATTAAACATAATTTGAAAGGGAAGAGAAGTAACTACTTTTAGAACGTTCATCTATAAGAAGAAATCTTTACCTGGACCTGCAATTATCACAGCATTTTTCAGTTCCCATAATTCCCAAGGAGGCTTTTCGTAGTTGTTTGTCCTCAAAATGAGACAAGATGATTCTACCCAAGAGAAAATTTTAAATTAAATAAAAGAACAAAAAGGTATATATTAAATTCATTCCTGAAAATAATGAGCTAAAACCATCATTAATTGCTTCACTTGGGACCTCATTATTTGACTTCAGTTTACTCAGGCACAAAGAAGGTTGCCTTAAAAATTCAGCACACATGTAACATCAACACAGTATTTTCTCAAAATACTTCTAACTACTTAGCAAACTTTTTTCTTTAAAGAACACTACCCATAAATCAATATTAATTGATATAAAATAAATAATACATACTGTCTCCTACACTTGCTGGAATAAAGGTATTTTTCCATCTTTGCTATCATCTTTAATTTGCATAATCGAAACTTTTCATTATGTATCTCAGTAAGGCGGTTCCTGTCAACAAAAAATATCACAGGAATATGTAAAACTGTATTAGCAATTTTGTTACTTTTTATTTACTTTTTATTTGTTTTTCATAACCTACAAAACCCACACCCCATCAAGTTAAGAACATTTCTATCACCCCAGAAAGTTCTCTTATATTCGCTTTATAATCAATACCCCTCACCAAGGCAAGAATTTTTCTGATTTTTTTTAAATGAAAATTGCTTTTGAAAAAACCTCTACCTTTGAAAAAAACTCTACCTATGTCCAAGTATCAATTATTTAGCTGGTTTTGGAAAAGTATTATAAACTCTAAAGTTTTTCATTTTGTTTTATATGTCACACACTCTTTGGCTTCTAGCAAGCCATCTACAATATATCCATTTTTACCTTTTCCCAGTAAAAAGATTATTACTTATTTTAATTTATTTTCTATGATAAACTAAGTGATTAATATAAAGAATACCGAAAGAGGCTCGTGACCCAAACGTGAGCAAGCCTTCATCCCTGTTAGCTCTGCAGATCTCCTCCCTCCAAAACTGTCTCTTTGGGTCATGGGGTATAATGGGACACCAGGAAAATACCATAATTAAGTTCCTTTCTCAATCAATTACAGATGAATTTTTTTTTGCCATAATGCAGAATTTATTTAAAATTGTTAAATGACATTAAAGACAAGTTTGTTTATTTTTTTAAATACTACTAGAACTTATCCTGACACTTTTTAGTCTTCTGTGAAGAAATCCCATAATGGACACTCAAAAACACACTACTGAATAATAAATTAAAAACAAAAATTGTACTGGATAGGCATTCTGAATATGTTCCTTCAAGATCTCAATTTATTCATCTACACAGAGGTGTATTTTGAAAATACTTCATCCTGGCAGCCCCATCAGTTACCATATATAGGTTTTCCTCCTGATATTTTCTTTCCTATGAATGAAGGAATAAGTTGATAAGTGATACCCCTAAAAGTTTTGTAAAATAAAGTTCTCCTTTCCAATAAAAACCTCACAGAACTTAAGTTCTAAAAAAAATATTAGGTTGATGCATAAATTCATAGCATTTATTTTTGGCATGGCTACACTGTGGCATAGGGAGTTTATCATTTGTCATTTGGAGTGACAATGTTGTGCTTGTGAGCACACTTTGCATTTTGCAGATTTGAAGAAAGTTAATGCTATCTGTGGGCTACAGAAGATAGAGTGCCAAATGGAAAAAAATGAACGCTTCTGACATACTCTTGTGTTTGAGCTTAACAGAGGAGTAAAGGGAGCAGAGGCAGCTCAAAACATTTGTGCCATGTTCAGGGAGAATGCCATCAGGAAAAGCATGACAAGAAAATGGTTTTGTCATTTCAAAGAGGGTCCTTTTGACCTGAGTGATTCTCCACATTCAGGAAGACCATCAGGCTTTGATGAAGATCAAACACTTTAATCCATGATGATCCATGTCAGTCAACCTGAGAATTGGCATATATGTATGAACTGTGATCAGTCAACCATGATGAGACATTTACAATCCACAGGCAAGCAAAAAACGCTATACATTTATGTATCAATCCAATACTTATTTAGTATGTAAGTAGAATGGTTTTCCTGTATTAAACACCAAACACAATGCATTTTTCACAGCAGTCTATCAGTACAGCACAACACAATTACTCATGCACAGTCCAGGAGAGCTGGCATGCTCTCATGAACTAAGGAAAGAAATAGCAACAAGAGTCAAATAGAGATTGGGAGGTGTCTTTTGGAATAATCCTCACATAGCATGGGAAGAAAGAACCAATAGCAAAGGAAAGGGTATCTAAAGTAACATGGTTGAAGGCATATCATAACTTGAGAGGATCTGAGGAGAAAAAAACACTGTTCATTAACGTACAATAGTAGGAAAATATTCCACAGGATCTAAATTACATGCCCAAGTAGAGCCCTGATTTGGTTAATTCCTCATGCTAACTGAGGCATGGCTAAAAGCAGGACATCTCCACATGGAAACACTTACCACAAATACTGAGGTGTCCTCTGGTTTTTTGGCTTAAATGCACCCACAAATTTAAAATGGGACATTGCCTCAAATACTTTCAGAGTTTAAATGAAAAAAAAAAAGAAATCTGCAAGAGAAAAAGCAATAATTTTTTTTTTACCTATTTAAGTTAAAGTCTGCTGGAGCCCAGAGTACATGACAAGAACTTTGAAGTCCATCACGACCAGCTCTACCAATCTCCTGGTAATATGACTCCATTTCCTTAGGAGCACCATAATGAATGACTTTGCGAATGTCAGCTTTATTAATGCCCATTCCAAAAGCGATGGTAGCTATGACACACTGAGAATAAATGACAACACAGTTTGACAAACATATTTAGCAGAACTAAAATCTTACATTTATACCTTTCAATAAGAATCATTCATTAATTAACTAGTCCCTGGCATAAAACTGAATTTAATATTGTGTCATCCAATCATTAAAAGATTATCTACCTAAACTACAGATTAAGGATTGCTGACTATAAAATGAGATTTCTGTTCACTCTCAAACTCCTGGGCTCAAGTGATCCTTATACCTTGGCCTCCCAAAGAGCTGGGATTACAAGCATGAGCCACTGTGCCCAACCTTTCTGCTCACTCTCTATAAAAAGTAGTAAAAGAGATCATAATACTGTAAGAAAGGGATTGGCAGTGGTTGGAAAATGCCAGGGAGGGGGGGACATACTTCATGAATAAGTGTACCTGATCTCAAACCAGGTAAAGTGGGTACCAAAGTGAGACCCAAACTTTACCTGTACAATGAACATTTGTATACCTAACTCTGAATTGTACCCTACCTCTTTAAAATAAACATTTTTTTAAAGTAGTAAAAGATAAACTCTATAAAAAGTGTTTCTCTGAATACTTGGTGAATACAAGACACAAAATAGGCTCAAAATATTACATTAAAATTTTATTTTACTATTAATTTTCAAGTGTCCCTATCTGATTGCAGAGTATCTTAAAATTTTCTAACATTACTCTAAAATAGAAGCTTCTCACTAAAGATAGTAGAATGAAACATGATGCATTATCTCAGCATCTTTAAAAAGATAAAATTGATAGAATGCCTAATACATATGAACATACTGAGATAACATTTTCATGATTGTGGGAAATTTTAGAAAATAATTAATGGTAAGAACATAGAAAACTAAACAAGTTTTTAAAATGTATTAACCATAAAAATATAAAAAGATAAGCAACAAAAATAACCATAATATACTACTTAGCTTAGAGATTAAAAAAAAAATTTACAGATTAATAATTGTATAAATCCTCAAAATTAAGATATAAACCTATTGGGAGGAAAAGGGGTTAGAAATGCATGGACAGAAAAAAAAAAAACAACTTTCATCTTTCATAGTAGGGAGTCAACTAATAAACAAACAAAAAAGTTAGTACCAGTATCAGCAATCTATGGCAAGATACAATGGTAAACACCAAAAGAATGCGCTAAAGAAGTTGGAGTGGAAAACATAAGTGGGAAGTATGAGGGACTGATACTTTTCATTGTAAGCACAGTAAGATTATTTGCCTGTATTACTGATAAAAATTAAAGTGCCACTTGGATGGACTTAAAGTCCATAATACTGAGTGATCAATCATAGAAACAAAGAACTGAGTACCACATGTGCTCAGTCATAAGCGGACCTTGAACAATTATCACACTACTATAAGAAAGGGATTGACAGTATTGGCAACTGGGGGAAGGAGGCACAGAAATAGCAGTAATGGGAAACTGCTGGGGGGCAGGGGGCACACCTAATACACCCCATCAACAAGGGTCCTGCATAATGAGCATTTGTATATCTAACCCTGAATTGAGCCCCATATCCTTAAAATAAAAAAATTTCTTTTAATTAAAGTGCCATTTAATAAAGAATATATACACTAAAATGGACCAGAAATTCAAGAGGAAGGAAAGGAAGAAGTGACAGATAGAAGGAGGGAGAAAGAAAATGCTGAAAATAAGTAAAAGAAAGGAAGAAAAAGGTGAGGAAAAAAAATGCACAATAAAAATTTAAGAATAAATAAATATTTTAAATAATTTAATCATTAATTAATTTTGTTATATTTAAGAGTGATTAACAACACAGTAATAATTCTAATTTTCATCATATGATATTATTTTCGGATGAATCAACTCATTTTACAGATATAATTTTCAAAATACTATATCCTCATAAACTCTCAAGAATAAAGATATTTAAGCTATTTTATCAAATAATGTATCCACAACCTCAATCCTGAAAGAAATTCAAGGGAAAATGAAATACAAAAGGATACAAAAGTAAAAGTCAGGATTAAAAATAAGAATAAATGGTCACAACAGACACTTCACAAAGGAAGACATCCAAGCAGCCGACAGACACATGAAGAAATGTTCAACCTCACTAATCATCAAGGAGATGCAAATCAAAACCACACTGAGATACCACCTAACTCCAGTCAGAATGGCAATTATCAACAACTCAAAAAATAACAGCTGCTGGAGAAGGTGTGGCGAAAAGGGAACACTTATACACTGTTGGTGGGAGTGTAAACTAGTGCAACCTCTGTGGAAAGCAGTGTGGCGATTCCTAAAAGCTCTAAATATCGACCTCCCATATGACCCCGCAATCCCCCTACTAGGAATATATCCTGAAGAACTCAAATCACTCTATAAAAAAGATATCTGCACACGTATGTTTATCGCAGCATTGTTCACAATAGCAAGAACCTGGAAGCAGCCATGCTGTTCATCAAAAGAGGACTGGATTAAAAAAATGTGGTACATATACACGATGAAATACTGCATAGCCATAAAAAAGAACAAAATCATGAATTTCGCAGCAACCTGGATGGAACTAGAGTCTATAATACTGAGTGACCTCTCACAGAAACAAAGATCCGAGTATCACATGTTCTCATTCATATAGTGGACCTTGAACATCCAATGTAATACTATAAGAAAATGACTGACAGTAGTGGGAAACTATGGGGGGGAGATGGGATTAATGGTAGTAAATATCTGTCTGGGGATGGGGAAACACCTCTTATCAACAAGGGTGCCTGAACGAAACGTATTTGTATACCTAACCCTTAACTGTACCCCACAATATCATAATAAAAAATATTGATTATATAAAAAAAAAGAAAATTTGCCAAGTTAAAAAAAAAAAAAAGAATAAGTGGTCACAGACTAAAAATATAAATCTATCTCCAAATGTGTTTGGATGGGGTTCTAAAATTAAGAAAGAGTTTTTTTTTTAATTATAGAATACTAAGATTCTAAGCATCACTCTATCTAAGATATTAAGAGCTTTGGAGCCCATCTCTACTTTTACATCCAAAGGTAAAAATCAACTTGGAAAAGACAGGAAAGTGTATACCTAGAATTCTGTACGTCACAACCAGCTCTACCAATCTCCTGGTAATATGACTCCATAGATAGATGTACAGAATTCTGTACATTTAGTAGCTATTCAACAGATACTCAATGGCAAATAATCAATTCCAAGAGCACCAGACCATTCTACATAGATAATGAAATGTATTTTAATCATCTTGAGAAAGTATTTGAAAACTTTCAATGCAAATATGAAGCTTTTGAATTACTTGTAATGGCACAGAAGCACACTGGGCCAGATGACGGATATAACAGAATACCTGATGTCAGCCTAGGGTGAAGCAGTCAATATTAACTTATTAATTTTCATAATTTAGAGACAAATTTATGACATCCTGCCATAGAAAGGGAAAATATAGTAGCACATACATACATATATCTTTCTAGAAATTAGATGCTGTGAGGTTTAATTAATCACTGTGAGGTTTTTCAAAATTTTGAAATTTTTCAAAATATTCATTAATGTTTTAATGAAGCTGTGCATTGGCAGGAAAATCCGATGCATCCAACAAGGTCTCCCATGACAACATAACATGGATTAAGTTTGTACTCTCTTATGCCTTTGGGAGATATTTTAATCTAAATGAATAATTACTAATACATCAAGACAGACGAATCTATTGGTCAGTTAATGGCTTGAAGATGGATTGTTAAGATTCAGTAGTAGCAGCTATTAAATGTTATCTGACAATTTCAAGCTGTTGAGATAATAGAATTAAAAAGTAAACACTCAAAAATTTGGATAAAATCTCCATTCTACACAGTGTTAATAGGTATTCCTATCTTTGGAAAGAAGGGAAAGAGAGACTAGATGCTTTCAGGCAGGTATGCATTACAGCACAACTACACATATTGAACTTTATAGACAGTACATATAAATCACACTTAAGATAAGCTTTTGAACAACCAGATATCATAGGACGGGCTGGACAGAAGAAGAAAGGATGAACTTATTGGACAGAAAATGTCAGAGCTGAATTTAATCTTTTAACATAAGAGGGGGACTATCTCACAGGCTTATAGTGACAAAGTGTGAATAATTTACTGACAGTGTTAAGTTGTTCCTTTAAATATACTCACGTGCCTTGAATTTAAATCCTCCCAAATATTCTCTATGACACCCACTGAACCAGGCCAATTACTGTAGGAAACTCAGCTGTAATACTTCACAATAACTTCCTTGATGCCCTTCCCTTCTATTTCTCTCTTTCAAATCAATCCAACTTAGTGCTGCCAGTCTAATACTCCTATAATACTATTATCTTGTTCAAAAAACATGAAGTAATATATCATGATGGTTTTCAAACTCTAGTCTATGGCCCTAAGGATTATAAGGCACCAACAGGAACTGTCAGTGATTTGAAGGCTTTGGGACCTCCTTTCCTCTCGCATCAACTTCAACCAGAATTATTCTACTTTAATCTGTTTTACCAATTAGACAGAATTTCATCAAAATGAAAAATTCTAAGGCTAAAATACTCAGAAAAAAGTACAGGTACATGACATCAAGTAAAGTCTGCCTCTTTGCAAGTTTTACAGCTGTCCATAATTTGGCCAACCAACTCATTCAACTTTTTCCCCATAGTCTCTGCAGAGCTCCTCTCTGCTGTTAGCCATACTTTGTGCCATTCTTATTTCACACTGTCATTCTCTCCAACCATTCCAAGCCAGTCACAACTTCCTGAACCCAGTATGCACTCTCATTTCAAAGTGTCTTAGCATCTGCTAGTCCTTCTTCTTGGAATTTATAACCAATTCCTTTTCTCTCATCACCCAGTGGCCTGGCATACTTGACAAACTTCTGTTCACTTGTTCAGACTTACTCTAATTGCATCTTCCTGGATGGAACAACCCACTACATAGCCTATCTTGACAGAGCTAGTGTTCCCTCCTCTGTGCAGCTAAGCACTAGGCATGAGTTGCTATTTATACCAGTCTGCAGCAGTTTATTCATATACCTATTTGCCACATTATACACTGATTCCCTTTATCAGAAGGACTGCTTTATGCTCAACATAGTGCTCAAAGGAAGTATTCGGTAAAGACGTGGTATGCAAACACTTGAGAAATATCTATTTCCACTATGAGGAATAGAGAGTAGTAATGACCAATCCTCACACCTGAATCTCATCCCTCATGAACCTATGATGAATCTCTTTCCTTGTGTTAAAACTCATGCCTGCATGGTATGTTCCACAGGATAAATTGAGTTTCCTAAGTTCAGCGGTAATTTGTTCTGTCATTTTTCTGGAAGGACAATAGATGATGGTTGAACCTTCAAAATCCCAGTGAGAACTAAAGAAAAAGAAGAATAAAAGAACAAACATACATGTTACATATATGCTTCAGACAAGTTTGGGTTTTATCTTACTTAATTTTTATTTTCTACTTTTTAAATCAAAAACTAAAAGGAGAAAGTATATCAAAAGCAATGATGTTTAACTGCATAAAAGTTTAAAACATCATGGAGACTCAAATGTGGAAATGAACTGTGTTCAGCTCCCAAAACGCAGTTTTGAATCCATTGTTTCTATTCAAATTATAGTTGAAACCAGAAACAAGATTATCTGTTTTAGCTGAAACCATGATAAAAACTTATAAACTACTGAAAACAAATACTTTGGGGAATGCAATGCATCAGATTAACAATTAGTCTTAATTTCCATAAGAAAGGTAACTGAATATTTATACAGAAGTATGCATAAAATTTGTTACACTCTTTTCATTCTCTCTTGTGATCATAAAGTTCAATTTTCATTTGTTTACTAAAAAGCAAGAGCTTTCTTACAATGTTAAAAGATTGCTTTTAGAGACACTGTGGGGGTTGGGGACAGTGCCTAAAGGGTACCTGATCCTAAACCAGGAATAGTGAGGACCAGTTGGAGGCCCAAACTTTGCCTGCAAGTTGACTACTTATGTCCCTAATCCTGACTTGTACCCCACATCTTTATAATAAAATAAAGTAAAATAAATAAAACTATTAAAAAATATTGACTTTGGAGTTCAAAGAAGTAATTACTAGGTAATCTTGAGACTGAATATTACAGAAAATGACATCTATTAAAATGTCTATTGCAGCCGGGTTCGGTGGCTCAGCCTGTAATCCCGCGCCTTGGGAGGCTGAGGTGAGTGGATTGCCTGAGCCTGCGGGTTCGAGACCCGCCTGGGCAACTTGGTGAGACCTCATCTCTACAATAAATCAAAAAAAAGTTAGCCAGGTGTGGTAGCGCGCGCCTGTAGTTCCAGCTACTTGGAAGGCTGAGGCGGAAGGATCGCCGGAGCCCAGCAGGTCGAGGCTGTGGTGGCTGGGAGCGGCCACTGCACTCCAGTCTGGGTAACAGAGTGAGACTCCAACTCAAAAAAAAAAAAAGTCTATTGTAACAGCATAGGCTTATCTATTAAAAGTATAAATAATTTCATACAAGTATAAACAATTTCCATGTTCAATTTCCAGAGGACACTTATTTAATGTCTCAAAATTTCCATTTACATAAATACATTCATTTATGTTGATAATCAATATAAAAAGACTAATCTCTTACATTTATGAAAGCTACTTTAACTTTAAAAGCATATACTCTTGCTCCAATATCAGTTTTAGGATTCTGTTTTACTAAACTACTTGCATATCTGCCAAAAGATAAATGTACACAAATATTTATGGCAAAACTATAGTAATAAATAAATGCTTATTATGTACAGTCATACTATTGAATATTAAGCAAGCATTTAAAAAAATAAACATTAAAAAAGTTTATAAAACCTTTAAGAAAGACTATGGCAAAAGTCACCAAAAACTTAAGCAGAGGGAAAATGCAATAATTTTATTACAAGTCTTAATGCATTATCTACTCAAAGCAAAAAAAATTTTTTTTTAGTAGGGGTCTCACTCTATCACCCAGGCTGCAGTGCAGTGATGCAATCATGACTCTGTTCAACCTCCATCTCCTGGGCTCAGGCAATCTTTCCACCTCATCCTCCCAAGTAGCTAGTGCTACAGCTGCATGCCACCACACCCAGCTACATTAAAAAAAATTTTTTTGTGTGTGCGTTGAGGTCTCACTGTTGCCTAGGCTGGTTTCAAACTCCTGGGTTTAAGGAATCCTCCTGCCTCAGACTCCCAAAATGTCAGGATTAAAGGCGTGAGCCACTGCATCCAGCCTCAAAGCAATTTTTGATAGTGACCAAACGGGCTTCAACACCAAAAATTTATAGCATACAACTTAATGGAGAAAGGAAAAACACAACCTTTTTATTGTATAAAAATCTTACTTTTTAAAAACATGTTTTCAAAGAAGTAAAAACTGATCACCAGAACCTGGATATTGTAATATTGTATACATTAAGGCCCCACTTTAAGAAAACACATTATATAGAAAGATAGCAGATATACTTTACATGAAAGGAGGAAACTGCAGGAAGAAATGGGTATAATATATACCTATTCTGTATAAACTTAACAACAGCAAAAAACTGGGAGTGTTCATCTGAACAGCAAGAGAGTCAGAGAAAAGAAGTCTACAGAGCTAAATGCCAAAATATCAACAATGGTCATAACTGAGGAATGAGACTAGAAGACTGAATTACTTTTCAATTTCTATGCATCTGTAATGTATTGTTCAAATTGATATTTACTTACTGCTCTTTATATTTAAAAAAATTTTTAATGTAAAAATTTGAACTTATATAACATATCAAAAGAGTAAAAATTATGATTACAGAAGGAGTCATTACTTCGCCAAGTGATTTACTAATGACTGTTATTTCCTCATACCTTTCTGAAGGAGAAAAATTTCTTATTTATCCAGTCATTAAATTAAGTGTGAGAATTTAAATGTATTATGAATATAGAAACAAAATAAGATTAGTTTAAGAAATGTGTTAGCTCAATGGATTTTTTTAAAATGTGAATGCTGATAACCAAATGGCAGAATTAAAAGAGAAGGAAATGGAAATAAGAAGCAATACTCTGAAGCCTAAATTACCCTCCACTTCATTGCTCATTAAAAGGAAAATTTCCATTTGCCTAAGATCTGTAGAAAGCATTCTGACACTCAATGGTTCCCTGCTATCATAACTCTTCTTGGAGGATTGAAAATGAGTACAAAATCTTTCTTGATCTGTTGTTAGATAAAGCATTTCACATTAAACATCAAGCTCTAGAATGGTCTTGAATGTTAGACTTATAAATCTGGTCTTATTCTGTGGGAAAAAACTCCAGAAGGGTACACTCAGAGACTTAGTAATGTGTTTTCAGATAACAAACTATAAATTGTACATAGGATACAACAAGGAGCACTGGGGAGGAGGAAGATCTGTTATGAGAGATTATAATAGTCTAGGCTAAAAAGTAACAGACCTCAATTAGCAGTGTTAACGTGAAAAATAGTGGGAAGGATACATTTGCATAAGATATTATATAGGAAGACGATAGTCTGAAAAATAGGAAAACAACGTCACAAAAACAAACAAAAAAAAAAGCAAACTGTTTCAAAAAGGAGAGGGTTATTTTTTATTTTTTATAGAGATGGGTTCTCAATACATTGCCCAAGTTTGATCTCAAACCCTTGTGCTGGAATTATAGGCATGAGCCACCACACCTGGCCTCAAGAAGGTTATTCTAAGAAGAAAGTGCCATAGAGATTGAGAGTAATATGAACTGAAAAGTAACAAAGATTAGGAGTAGATAATGATCTAATTGTGGAGACTCTAGCCTAAAACAAATATCCTTTTTCAAGAGAATATTTTCCCTTTAGGGAAAAAGGGAAGTGAAACACTGTAAGTACTCACTTCAGAGAGACCAATAAACCAGCCAGAAGACTAAGAATATATTTATTACATGCTTGTTTTATTCTGAATATAGGACAACTAAGTCAGTAGCAAATCCTGCATTTATATTACTCCTTAAGGTCCTCAAGAATAACATCAGGATTTCCTTAACCTAGGATTGATCACTTCTTGTTATCCCTTTATAAAAGAAGAAAACACTAATGATGCTCTTTAAACTCTATTTGCCTGTATTTGCTTTGTGCTTGTATTGGTCGGTGAAACATTATTTAAATGCATTCTTACTGAAAAACACATTTCATAGCACGAAAATTATAAGCTTTTCACTGCACAGACAGGTCAGGGAGCAAGGCTTAGGAAAGCTTCTTAGCCATACATATAAGATGCCTTTAAACAAAATCAAAAGAAAGAAAGTACTAGTAACAGTTTCTTCATCAGTAAAGTAAAAATAATATGTGGCTTACTGGGCAGTTATAAGGGGTTAAACTAGATCACTTTTGCAAAGCACCTAGGATAGCCCTTGGAACATGCACAGGTTCCAATGTAAGATGAACTTTTCTAAACTCTCTAAGACTAAACTTAGTCATGTAATTAGGGAACTAGATGAAATTCAGATGACTCATTTTATGTTTGTTTGCTTACATAGTCATCAATTACTAAGAGTATATGTCCTGTTCAAGCAATAGTATACGGTATAAAAATATTATAAGAATTAGTTTCTACCTTCAAAAGTAGACTTTTTTTCTTAGTTACTAAATTGATTATATAACACTACACTTGACTTGAACCAAAGCTAGGTAAAATTTGAAATATGTTAAATATGCAATAGAATAAAACTGTAAATAAAATAAATTGTTAAAAAAAGATAGAGTTTCCAACATTCATCAATCATTAAATCTTTACCTTGTTTTCTTGTTAAGAAATTGCTTCAGATCCTGAAGGATATTCCCTGTTTTTCGTCCAACTTCTAAATACAGGTTTGGTCGATCAAAACTAGTACAGGTAATCTGAGGATTTCTCAGATTTAAGCAACGTACAATGTCTTCTCGGATGGAAGAACTTGCAGTAGCAGTGAGTGCAACAACTGGAACCTGAATGAAGTCAGATTGCTTTTTAAAAAGGAAGAGAGCTCACTGATTCCCAACATTTCCAATTTGTTACAAAGAGACTGTTAAGACAATTATAGGAGGTACAGTCTCAAAAAATGCAACTTTAAGATTTTTTTTTTAAAAAAGAAAAAATTTCCTACTTGTTTCTGAGCCTTCTGAATATAATATTTACCTTTTAAAAATCAGAAATCATTCAATAAAACACTAAATCCATAAGGTTTCCAAATGTAATATCCTTTGTCTTATTAAATTAAACCAACTACTTCCCCATTTATTATTTTTAACATTTATTACATTTGAAATAGTACCGATATAAATGGGGTATATGACTTATTGTCATTAATCTATAATTCTCAAATCATAAGCACTTTAATTCACTGAAAATCTAACTATATAAAACAATGAGGTGGGTTTTTTGTCTCCTTGATTAAACACATTGGTTTATGGCTTTACAGACCTAGAAACAAAGCTCCCAATGACCCGGATAACCTCATTCCAGCTTTATTAGTTAATCAATAGCATACTATATATAAGAAATATGCATAAAATAAAACATCTATTATTAATTGATTCCTTGAGCAAACAAGTGATGTTCTATTTCCGGTCTAACAAAGACTTCTTGAGTGGATTAGTAGACAAAGCAGAAGGACAACAGGTATCAGGAAAAAACGCATTATGTCATCTTTCAGAAATTCATATACCTTCCATAAAACAGTATTTCACATTTTCATCCCAATTATGATAAGAAATTATACTCAACTATGCTATTATTTCATAATCAGTAAAAATGAACTAAGACTTAACATTGTTCCTAAATCATTAGCTAGTTTATCACAAAAATACAATTTTCTTAAAAATACTCTTTTTTGGCCCATTACAGATACAGGAAATAATATCTCATTAAAAGAGCTCTTCAGACACACTACATCTACCCACAAACTATCTTAAACAATGATCTTGCATTTAAGTGAAAATTTATGTGCAACTTGCCAATTTCCAAAGAAGCAAGTAGAGAGATTTACTCAAAATTAAAACAAGATACAATTAATGAAAAAGTACAAATTATTCTTTCAATCACTATTGCTTACTAAATTAAAAATCATTTCAAAACTCACATAAAGAAAACCAATTAAGTGTGGGAGTATTTTTTTCAAACAAAAAAAAATAAGTCAAAATCAATGTGACTAGTTAATTGATATCATTTTTTGCATTCGTATCCTTAAATTTTATGAAACCATTTTAAAAGGTAACTCAACCTCTCTGAATCTAGAGTTCCTGCCTAACAACTTAGAGAAGAACAAGTCAATTTATAAAGAGGTTAGTCTCTCTAATCAAGCCCTAACATGGTATATATCTATATTAATATGTGGGTACTAACAAATATAAGGTAAAGAATAAGAGAAGTTTCAAATTAGAGGGGAAAAAAAAGGTCTGAAAACATGTACATTATCACCCTCACAACATTTTTATCAATTTAAGTGTTTCAATCAAACAATTTATAAATGCACTAATAAAATACTTCTTTAACTGCATATGCAAATAAAAACAGTAGTTTTCAGGATACAACCATAAAAAAAGAGGTAGACTTTGCTTCTAAGCAATATACTGTATGCATGGATATGCAATACATCTATGAAATAGCATGAAATGTGACATTTTCAAGACAATAATAGAAAAATCAGGCAAAAGAATGGCACAGTAGTGAAAAAAGTCTGGCTTGGAATCAGACTGCTTGAGTTCAAATCCTGCCTTAGCCACTTACCAGATGTGAGATTTTGTGCTCTTTAACTCTCTAAACTCTGATTTCCTCTATAAAATGGCTACAATAACAGTACAAATCTCATAATGTTGTGAAGATAAAATGTAATAAAACATGTAAATAAAGTGCCAAATGTAATGTATGGCACTTGTAAGCACTCACAAAGTTTCAACTATTACTGATAAGAGTTATTGCAACAATTCAAAAAAATTCTATGCAAGAACTCCAGTGTCATGGGTACTACTCCCAGATTTGCCACTGACTTTGGCAAGGGCTCAGTTCTGTTCAATAAAAAATGAGATAGAGGGGGTTATATGATCTGTGAGACTCTTTCCACTTAAAAATTCCCATTTTGCTACTAAAAATTCCATACTTCAGTAACCTGCCAACAGTGAAAATCACTATAAATTCACTGTTTTGCCTCAACAATCTAGAAAGTTATAGTTAAGAATGTTGCTTCTATAACCAGAAAATAAATGAAGTAACAGAATATATTAAAGAAATAGACCAGAGGCAGTGGTTCGTGCCTATAATCCCAGCACTTTCGAAGGCTGAGGCAAGAGGATCACTTGAGGCCAGGAGTTCAAAACCAGCCTGGACAACATAGCAAGATCCTGTCCCTACAAAAAAATGTAAAAATGAGTTGGTTGTGCTGACCGACCTGTAGTCCCAGCTACTTGGGAGGCTGAGACAAAAGGGTCACTTGAGCCCAGGAGGTCAAGTCTGCAGTGAACTATGACTGCCCCACTGCACACAATCTGGGCAACAGAGCGAGAGCCTGTCTCTAAAAAAGTGAATAAATAAATAAAATTAAAGAAATGATGAACTTTCACTTCAGCAATGAATACAATCTTTTCTAGTAGAAGTGATACCTTATGACATTTTAAAACTATAAACTAGGGTGAAGCCTAAAAGTATCCCACAGGCAGGTTATGAGAAAGGTGACCATACATCCTCGTTTGCTGGCAGAGTCCCAGTTTATGCTTATAGTTACTTTACTTTTCAGAAGCAAACTGGTTTGGATGAGAAATTATACTGCCACCTAGTTGTTAACTCACAAAATTTATTATTTTAGTTGGCAAGTCTTAATTTCTTTGGTAACAGGCACCAGATTTTGTTAAAACAAACAACATAAACTAACATAAACTAATCTTATGACTAAAAATTTAGGAAGATCTTAGTCAAAATGTTAATGGTGTAGCATTCACAGATTTAGAAAACTGTAACTACTCCATCTGCTTCTAAATTTGGGTCATGTTTCTAATTCCAACTTTTGTACTCCATAACATCACACATACTTCATTCATTCATTCACTCATTGTAAACATTTATTATCTACTATGTGCCGATCTTTGTGATTGGTACTGGGGAGTAAGTAATGGATAAAAAAAAATGCCTCATGTATTTCATAGTTCTTCTTATTCGAAATTTATAAAATTTTAAGACTGATGTGGCGCTTTCTGCCTGCCTATTCCTTCACAAGACTCATTTTGTCTGATTCTTTCCAAATGGGAATCTTTATGCCAAATGGTTTAGTGGTTTCTCTGTTATTTTTGAACTCACTGAAATATAGTGCAAAACGTTCCAGGTTTACACCAGTTGTCCTAGTACAACTGGAATTAGAAGGAGAAAAAAAGTCCCAAGAATGCTCAGAAAAATGATAATCCAATAACCACCAGATGGCATTTCTCACCACTTAGCTAATAAAGAGAATTCTTGCAAACGCCAGGGGAAAAAGGTTTTCTCAGCCACTGCTTGACAAACACCTTGTACTGGAGTCTCAACAGAAGGAATGTGCTTTATTGATCATCATCCCAAGAAATGAAAATGATATAATGATGTCCACAGCCAGATATAATAAAAGATTTCATTCAAACCTAAAAAGTGTTTGAGAACTGCATAAAATATTTACAAGTCCTTTAACACAATCCTAGAATCAAAAGTTTAGGAAAGGATTACAGAAAGTAATCTTCCTAGTTTCCAAAAGCTTACTTTAAACCATTCTAAATTAATGAAAATCTGTCTTCCAAGTGCACTAAGCCTAGTGAGTTTCACCATAGAAATTATTTCTGTCTCTATTACATGTACGATTAACATTGCTCATCTTTCTATACTATTTATCCCACTCCATATACCATATATTGTTTGGTACTATTGCTTCTACTTTCATAGGTATGAAATTAAACTCCTTTATTGGACTATGAGCTACCTGAGAGCAGAAACTATGTCTTACACCTCTTTCAACTTATTTGCATTAGAAACCAGCACAATGTCCTACGGTGTAGCTATGTATTGCCCAACTCTACCATTCATTACCTGTGTTCTGAGAAGGTCAATTTACTGATTCTCAGCTTTCTCATCACAAGTCATTCATGCACCCAAATTTATTGAGCAACTACTATGAGTCAGGTACTGTTGCTCCAAATTTTGTAAACCAAACAATCAAAAACTCCTCCCCACAAAGAATATTCTAGTAAGGATGCTAAAAAAAAAAAAAATCGACATAGTATAATATAATAAGTTAAACAGTGACAGTGTTTTAAAAAGTAGTAAAGGTATATGAGGAATGTTAAATGCTGGGGAGGCAAGATTAATTTGATATTTCAAATACTGTGGCCCAGGAAGCCTAAATGAGAATGCAGTATTTCAGCACAGACCTAAGAGAAAGGAGGACGCTAAGTAAATTACCTTGGTGAAATGTATTCAAGGAAAGGAAATAGCAGGCACAAAGTCCTGATACTGAAGCATGCCTTGAATGTTTGAAGAATATCAGAGAGGGCAGCGTGGCTGGCACCCAGCGAACAAAGAGGCAAGTAGCAGACTGTGAGGTCAAAGAGAAAATGGAAGACCAGGTCACACAAGGCTCGGTAAGACACTGTAACAACTTTTGCCTTTATTCAGAGTGAAATGACTTGCTCCTAGAAGACATGATCTATCTGTCTTATTTTTTAAAGTATCCCCTAGCTACTGTGTTGAAACAGACTGAAGGAGAGAAAGAGTAAAAGCAGGAGGTTATTGCAAGAGCCTAGGTGAAAGGAGATGGTGGCTTCTGCTAGGGAAATGGCTGGGATATCAAGAGAAAAGTGATTCGGTTCTGCATATATTCTGAAGACCTCACAAGGTTTCCTTACTGTTTAAATGTATGGTAGAATGTGAGAAAAAGAAAAGAACTAAAGAAAATTCCAAAACTTTGGCCAATGGAGTTGCTATTCAAAAGATAAAGGAGTCTGAAGAAAGAGTAGATGGGCTGGGGAAACTATCCAAAAGACAGGGGTAGGTTAAATTTGAGATGCTTTTTAGACATCTAAGTAGAGAAATACTGAGTAGGCAATTATATTTATAAGTATATATGCATGTGGGTGTACACATTTACATATACATATATATTCTATAAAATGGCTAAGACAAAAAATGGCAATAACACCAAATGCTGACAAAAAGGTAGACAAACTGAATCATTCATACACTGTTGATATCAGCTCAAGATGGAGACATAAATTTGAGAGTTCTCAGTATATAGATGGTGTTTTAAAAGGTATGTTGGATGAGATGACCAAGGGAGTGAGTGCAGAGGAAAGAGAATAGGTCCAAGGACTAAGGTTTCAGGCCAACATTAAAAAGACAGGAGATCAGAAGAAACAGAGAACACTGAGAATAAAGAGACAGTAAGTAAAGAAGGAAACCAGGAGTGTATGCTGTCCTATGTGACTAGTGAAGAATTTGTTTCAAGGCAAAGTAATATGAAGATATTAATAGCTACCTGTTGAACCAAGATTAAAAAAAAAAAATCTGATCCAAGTCTAGTCACATAGTTGAAGCACAATTCACATTAGTTTAATTGTCCTTCAATATAAACTTACTAACTGGTATATTCAAGCTTTTTGTTAGTTTGTTTTATTTCAATATTTGTTCCAACCAAATCTTTATGAGAAAAGCTAACAAAAAGAAACTATTTTTAAGATGCCTCTCAATTTGCTATCTAAAAATAAGATTAATTAGCAATGAAACTGAACTAGTCAATCTACCAAAAAAATAAGAATTTCTAGCACAGTTTATTTATACAACTGCGAAATCTTGGACTCAGAAGGCACCAATGCCTCACCAGGAAAACTTAAACATAAGCCACCTTTATTTATCCATTCAAAATTAACACAGCAAGCTAGAGAACCCAGAAACAGACTTACACAAATATACTAAAATGATTTTCAACAAAGTGGTAAAAGTAAAACAGAGGAAAGATAGACTTTTCAAAAAATGGTCTGGAGCAACTGAACACTTACAGAGAAAACAATGAACCTTGACCTAAATTTCATGTCTTATACAAAATTTAACTCAGGATAGGTCACAGACCTAAGTGTAAAACATAAAATTCTAAAACTTTTAGGAAAGAACCATAGAAGAAAACCTTCAGGTTCTAGGGCTAAGTGAATAGCACAATGTATAAAAGAAAAACTTATAAAATGGATTTAATAAAAATTCATAATATTTACTCTGTGAAAGACATTGTAAAAAGGATGAAAAAAACTACAAAATGGGAAAAAAATATTTGTAAACTATATATCTGACCAAGGACTCATATCTGCAGTATATTTTTAAAACTTTTAAAACTCACCAAGAGCTGGGAGTGGTGGCTCACACCAGTAATTCCAGAACTTTGAGAGGCTGAGATGAGAGGATTACTTGAGCTCAGGAGTTCAAGACCAGCCTGGGCAACACAGTAAGACCTCATCTCTACAAAAAAATTTAAAATTTGCCAGGTGTGGTGGCATACGCCTATAGTCCCAGTTACTCAAGAGGCTGAGACGGAAGGATTGCTTGAATGCTGGAGGTTGAGGCTGCAATGAGCCATGATTATGCCATTGCACTCCAGCCTGAGCAACAGAATGAGACCTCAACTCAAAAAAATAATAAAGTAAAAAATAAAAACAAAATTCAACATGAAAAAATAAGCACTCCGATTAAATCAGGCATTTTACTAGAGGCAAATTAACATATGAAAATATGTTCAACATCATTAGTCACTACAGAAATGCAAATTTAAAGCATGCACTAGCACTTCACACCTACCAAAATAGCTAAAATAAAAAAATAGATGCAACAACAAATGGCAGCATGGATGAAAAGAAACTAGGTCACTCATGCATTACTGGAGGGAATGAAAGATGTTATAGCCGCTCTGGAAAACAGTTTGGCAATTTCATAAACAACTAAATATGCACTCCTGGGCATTTATCCCAGATAAATAAAAACTTACGTTTTTCAGATTGTTTAGCCATTCACCTATGGAAGAACATCTGAGATGTACATAAAGGTTTATAACACTTTATTCAAAATAGCCAAAACCAGCAAACAACCCAAATATTCTTCAATGGGTGAATGGCTAAACTGTGGTACACCTGTACCATGGAATACTATGCAGTAATAAAAAGAAGCAAACTTTTAAATACAGTCATGTGCCACTTAACAGCGTGTCAGCCAATGAAGAACCACATATAGAACAGTGATCCCTTAACATTTATAACTTAGCTGAAAAATTCCTATCACCTAGTGATGTTATAGCCGTCATAATGTCTTAGCACAAGTCATAATTCACGTTTGTGGTGATGCTGGTGTAAACAAGTCGATTGTGCTGCCATAATATATACATATGCAAAAGCATAGCGCATGCAGTTATGCACAGTACATAATAACTAATAATAATAAATGACTATGTTACTGGTTTATGTATTTACTATACTATACTATACTTTCATCATTACTTTTGAGCATACTCCTCCCACTTCTTTAAAAAAAAAAAACTTAACTGCAAAATAGCCTCACTCGGGTCCTTCAGGAGGTACTCAAGAAGAAGGCATTGTTACCATTTGAGGTGACAGCTCCATATGTGATACTGCCCCTGAAGATTTTCCAGCAGAACAAGATGTTGCGGTGGAAGACAGTGATATTGATGGTCCTGACCCTGTTGTAGGCCTAGGTGAATTGTGTGTGTTTGTGTCTTAGTTTTTAAAAAAAAGTTTAAAAAGTAAAAATTTAAAAAATTCTAAAATAGAGAAAGGCTTATAGAATAAGTTAATAAAGGAAAAAAATATTTTTGTGCAGCTGTACAATGTGCTTGTGCTTTAAGTGTTATTATAAGAGTCCAAAAATTTTTTTTTAAATTTAAGTTTACAAAGTAAAAAGTAACAGTAAGCTAAAACTAATTTATTATTGAAGAAAAAAAAGGCTTTTGTGTAAACTTAGGGTAACCTAA
This sequence comes from Carlito syrichta, assembly GCF_000164805.1. Classification (NCBI taxonomy): domain Eukaryota; kingdom Metazoa; phylum Chordata; class Mammalia; order Primates; family Tarsiidae; genus Carlito; species Carlito syrichta. The sequence goes on from NW_007193765.1 coordinate 255,556, forward strand.
GTGGCCTTCACATTCACTCGCCACTCACTCACTGACTCACTTAGAGCAACTTTCACTCCTACTAGTTCTATTCATAGTAAGTGCCCTACACAGGTGTGCCACTTTTTATATTTTCATACCATATTTTTACTGTACCTTTTCAATGTTTAGATATGTTCAAATACACAAATATTCACCACTGTATTACAACTGCCAACAGTGCTTATTACAATAACATACTGTACAGGTTTCCAATCTAGGAGCAATACCATCTAGGTATTATAACCGAGGTGTGTAGTAGGCTATACCATCTAGGTTGGTGTAAGTATTGTATAAGTAACTACGATGTTCACACAGTAATAAAATGTCCTAACACATTTCTCAGAACATAAGGCCAGCATTAAGCAACACATAACTGTATGCAACAACTTGGATGGATCTAAAGAGAATTATGCTGAGTGAAAACAATTCCAAAAAGTTACAAACTGTACGATTCCATTTAATAATATTCTTGAAATAACAAACCTGTAGAGATGGAGACCAGATTAGTAGTTGCCAGGGGCTACGGTTGGGGTTGAGGATAAAAGAATAGTTCCAGGTAGCTTTGTGGTAATGGAACAGTTTGGTATTTGATTGCAGTGGTAGTTACAAATCTACACATGAAATTTAACTGTATAGAACAACACACACACACACACACACACACACACACACACACACACACACAAATGATTACTTATAAAACTAGAGAAATAAGAATAAACTCTGAATGTTGTACAAATGTCGTATTACTAGTTTTGTACAGTTAATGCAAGGTGCTACCATTTGGGAAACTGGGTAAAGGTACTCCTATTTTTTTTTTTTTATAACTTCCTGTTAATCTATAATTTTCACAATAAAAAATAAAATGGTGCTAGTATTGTGAGTTTTTAAGTCACTCATGCAAAATATGCATTAAGATACAATATTCATGTAAAAATTTGCTATTCTTTATTATTAGGATAAAATGTAACCCTTTACAACTCTAATGAGTTGTTTTAAAAAAGACGGAAAGAGAAGAATAAGTGACAGAGACTACATGTAGCCTATACTACCTGAAATATTTATCTGGTCCTTCCAGAAAAGGTTTGCCAGGTCTTATTTTATAGTATTCCTCAGTAAACTATATGCAAACCTTGGAATCTTAAAAAAAGACTTTCCCTTGCTTACATTATCCATTTACCCTTTCATAGAGAAGTCTTTAGCTTTTTGGCCAATCCCCAATTCTGAACACTCTCCTAGTAAGAAAGTCATTTCAAGACATGAGACTTGGCAAAGCTTACCAATGGGAGTACTGTCCTTAGGGAGCCCAACATCCTGAATGAATTTCTAAAATCATGCCCCCACTCAGAAATACAATGAGCCTCATCCACGGCAATAAGTGTGATTCCTAGAAAAAAAGAAAAGGATATAAATGGGAAAAAATAAAGTCCAAAAAGAAAAAAATAAGCTCATTTAAATGAATATTAATTTATTCTTTTAGAATATATAAATATTACCAAAAGGAAAATAAATAACCCAAATTAAAGTATTTGGTTCATATAGAAATATAAGCATAAACAATAGCACATAACACCAAAAAAATCATTAGTGGGAATGGGGAGAGAAGACGTACATGAATAAAAGGCATTAAGAATTAAAAAGGAAATATTTATATAGTGATCCAAACAATGATCCAAACAATATTTATATATTAATCCAAATAAACATATGTATTGAATTTCAGTTTTCACCATTATTCCTTCGGAAACGAATTGTTCACTATGACTCTGTCCCCTAAACAATCACTCATGAACCACCCACAACAATGCCTTAAAAACAAGAACCATCCTATTTCTCTTTTGTAGTATCGTCAACTTTATCTCATGAATTAACTACTAAGAGATATAAAGTGTCAGCACATTTTTTACTGAGATTAAGTGCATCACTATCCGTAACTAATCACATATCATATTGCAGAGTCCCACTGAAATGCCAGTATTAGAAGACAGAAGGACTTGCACATCCACTAATGCAAAAAGACATGGGAAGAACTAAATCTAATTGTGAACAAAGCAGGTAAGAAGAAATATAATTTGTTCTTTCTTCCCTAGCAGCCTCTCTACTCCACCCCTCCATCAGACACATACATTGAAATAGAATCAACAGTGTGTAGTAATGCATTTCAGAAAAGAATTTTTATTGTATAGCCCGTCCATTAAAATGTCTTCAGATATTTCAAAGTAGTAACAGTAGGGCTTTTGCCCTCAATTTCCAAATGAATACTTCAGACAAGAATAATTTTTTCCTTCAATGTGTATGATCAGTACTTGATACCTCTCTGAGTATTAATAATGATTAAGACTAGTAAGAGGATTAAAAACCTGTGCTCTGGAGTCAGACTACCTGGATGCAGAAGCTGGCTCGACCACCTACCATGTGTGTTACTTTAAGCAAGTTACTAAAGCTTTCCAAGTCTCAGTTTCCCTACAAGTAAACTGTGGATAATAGTACCTAACATTTTTTAATTACTCTAAAGATTAAATTAGATAACTAACATAAAATGTTAAGATAAAACCTGGCATACAAAATAACAATAAAGTACTACTATTATTATGGTTAATAAAAGCCCATTATGATCCAACCACCTTACTAGAATAAAAAAGCTAATAAAATACAATCAATGACTTTGAGTTCACAATTCTAAAAGAGGAGACCGACTTGCAAATAAACAATTACAATTCATTGAGGTTACAAGCTACAATAGTCCTAAGAGAGCATGCAGGAGAAAGAAATAAAAATAATCCTACTAGCCAGGTGCGGTGGCTCAAGCCTGTAATCCCAGTACTTTGTGAGGCCGAGGTGAGAGAATTGCCTAAGTCCCCGGGTTCAAGACCAGCCTGGGCACACTGGCAAGACCTCATCTCTACAATAAATAAAAAAATAAGCCAGGTGTGGTAGCGTGTGCCTGTAGTTCTGGCTACTTGGAAGGCTGAGGCGGAAGGATCACCGGAGCCCAGCAGGTCGAGACTGCGGTGGCTGTGAGCATGCTACTGCACTTCAGCCTGGCAATGGAGTGAAACTTCAACTCAAAAAAATAAAAATAAAAATAATAATCCTACTAAATATGAGCAAAGTTGATTAGTACCAAAATTCTCTGGCTACTATGGCTGGGAAAAATTCAGTATTATGACTATACTTATTTTGGTTTTAGAAACTAAATCATCCAGATTTTAAATTAAATATGCTAAAACAAAGACAACAGTCTCTTTTCTTTTAAATCTTTTCTTTATTTTAAAAGCCTTAGGTACAGGTTTCACAAATTAATTTTTAATAGAATACAACCTTGTCCCTTGCAATAAAGTTGACAAACTTTGCCAACATATAATTTAAATGTGCAAATTCAAGTGTCTTCTAAGGTTCTATACATATTTTATTCTGGCATATTTGTCATTCAAGTCTTATTTCCAAAGTAAAAAGACAATCACAAGTTTGGTTGGTAAGGAGTCTTCCTATAAAATGATGTTTGCTGTTTCTGTTAAAAATACAGACTACCTAAATAATTTAACATTTACCTAAAAATCGTAAACCTGATTAGCTAAATGTCAGACTACTGTACAAATAATATCCTGGGTATATTCATTTTTACAAGCATTTTACAATTTCCTGCAACAAAAGTCAAAGGAAAACACTCAAAAATTTTTTTTATTTAATTTATCCCTTTTTATTCAACACTGAGAGTCAACGAAAGAAAACATTTTCAACCATTTATAAGCAAAGTAAGCCAGGTGTGGTGGGTCATACCTGTAATCCTAGAAGTTTGGGAGGCTGAGACAGGCACACTGCTTGAGGCCAGGAGTCTGAGACCAGCAAGGGTAACATAGAAAGACCCTTAAATTTTTTTTTAAGTTATAAGAAAAGTATTCTGCTCTAATGATTGCAGTGTTCATAATTAATTCCTTAAAAAATAAAAACAGGAAGTTTTAACTTCTTGTCAAAAAAGTATTAAAGTATTTAACTTAAATGGCAAACTCATGGCTCATGACAGTCTCAGCCTCCTGGACCAAACAATCCTTCTGCCTCAGTCTCCCAGAGGGGCTGGGACTACAGACTCACACCAGGATGCCTGGCTAATTGTGTGATTTTTTTTTTTTTTTTTTTTTGTAGAGAATAGGTCTTGCTATGTTGCCCAGCTGGTCTCAAACTCCTAGGCTCAAGTAATCCTCCCGCCTCAGCCTCCCAAAGTGCTGAAATTACAAGCATGAGCCATCACACAAAGCCTACTTAAATATTTAAACTAATTATTCATTAAACTCCATCATCAAAACAAAATAAGTATTAAAATGGTACAAAACATACTAAGACCACTATGAACACAGATTCTAGATTTTGTAAAAAAAACCATAAAACTTATATGCACAGTTGTTATGCTTAATCCAAAGTGAAATATTCACAAGAACTTCATCCAACCTAATAGAAAGCATACCAAATTCATTGTCCATTAAAGGCAAAAACATAATATGTTAATATGGGGGTTTAAAAGCTGATAAATGCGGCCAGGCTTGGTGGTTAAGCCTATAATTCCGGCTGAGGCGAGTGGATTGCCTGAGCCCGTGGGTTCAAGATCAGCCCGGGCAACTTGGCAAGACCTCATCTCTACAATAAAAAATCAAAAATTAGCCAGGCATGGTAGCGCATGCCTGTAGTTTCAGCTACTTGAAAAGCTGAGGCAGAAGGATCACCGGAGCCCAGGTGGTTGACACTGGGGTGGCCATGAGTGTGCCACTGCACTCTAGCCTGGGAGACAGAGTGAGACTCCAACTCAAAAAAAAAAAAAAAAGCTAATGAATGCATGTTTTGGTTATATACCTAATCAAATGTTAATATCTGCCCTCATTTCTTGGTTAGTTTTAACACATACTAAAAAATTGTTTTCATTATATTATTAGAAAAAATTTTAATACTTTCCTATAGTTATATGCATGTAACCATTAAATAAGATGTTGCAATCTGAAAACTTAACCTATCTGTAATTATTCCATTACATAATTATACCAAAAAGATCATACAATCTTGGAAAGCTAAGTCTGGTTAGTTCAAATGAAGTACGGGCATTTACAAAGAAGCCATGATTGGAACTCTTGGATAGCTGAGCCTAACCCAGAAGAAAACAATACAATTTTCCCAAGTACAAAAAAAAGTGGCATCAGCTTTTGACTAATTCTATATTTATACTTCCTAGAAAATAGACTCTGACTTATCTAAGTTTTTATTTGTTGGTTATTTGTAATCAATCATATTTACTGCTGGCAACTAATCAAAGGTACTGTGGTTTCCCAACCTTGGCTACACATCAGAATCACCTGTGAAAAAATGCCCAGGCTAGATGCCACCCCAGGCCTGATAAGTCAGAATTTTCAAGATTGGAGGCTGGTTACCTACATTTTTCTGAAGTCTGAAAAGTGATTCTCACGAACAAGGGTAGGGAAACATTACATTGATTTAATTTAGATTCAGAATATTAAAAAAATAGGATTCAACAACATTTATTTAACAAAGCATTTAAGAGCTTATAAGAAGGCATTTGGCAGTAATGAGAAACTGTCAGGGGAGGAGGGGAGGGATTGGCAGTTGAGGGAAACTGCTAGGGGAGGGAGGGGCATACCTCATCAACAATGTTTGTATACTGAACCCTGAATTGTACTCCACATCTTCATAATTTAAAAAAATGAGCTGAACTAAGTGCTAAGCACTATACTAGAGAAATATGAATAAGAATGATATTTTTCCCTCAAAAAGTCTAGTCTAGTAGAAGAAAGCATATACATACATACACACACACACACACACACACACACACACACACACTTATAATACAGGAGCCTAATTTCTATGGCAAAAGGAATTATGGGATATTATGGGATAAGATAGCAGAAACAAGTTAAAAAATGAGATAATAGTTGAAATAAATTTTAGCAGAAGTGAAATCCAGTATCAATTCATAGGTTTAACTTTAAAGGATAACTCAATTCATAAGTATTCATGAAGATCTTACTATACTACTTACCAATACTGGCCTCAAGTTCCTGGAGTAGGCCCAAGTTACCTGAACAGAATTCTGGAGTCATGTATACAATCAAATATTTGCCTCTGTAAAAACAAAAAAAAGAAAGAAAAAAAAAACAGTAAAGGAAACATACTAAAAATAAAGAAAACAATATCTCAATGAATTACAACTTACAATAAAAATACCTAACAAATGTTTAAATAATACATTACACCACCTACAAAAACCTAAATGAATACTATGTATATGTGGACATACAGTATTCACATAAATTTATTCTTTGATTTACCTTCAATACACCCAATTCCAAGTGGCAATGCCTGTCCGGGAGTATTTAGTACTAAGACAACATGGAAGCCAGGTTCTGATTTCCTACAGTCTAGTCCCCAAACCAAAGTGCTTGAGTTAAATGATCAATCCTATGATAAATCTTTCATGGTGTTATCAGTTCACCCACATAACACCCGTCTTCTCTGAGAACTACACTCATTACTTCATGTTATCCACATATTCTGCTCTGTGGCCTAAAACTTATTGAGCCAGGAGAAGACACTATAACAAGGTCAAGTCAACTAATCTCTGTGATAGAATCTGGAGGTCTGATCAAGAAACAACCAGTCAGTCTCTATAAGCTACAGGACCTGCAACATGTTATTTTTTAAAAAAGAGGGGGAGGGGGAAATGGCAGAGCAGTCTTCTATTTTGTGACTAGAAAAGCAGATAATATTATCTCTTCAGAGAGAAAAATGAGGAAGATATTGCACAGCCTATGGATAAAAAGAAAGCCCTATTATATTTTCCATACCTAAATCCAGTCTCTTCCTAAGGACTGCCTAACTTTTTTTCAGTGGGATCCATGAGACATCCCTTTACCCTTAATATAAAAGTCAGTATTTGCTCAAACTAATTTGAGTTCATTTCTATTCTGAGCAAATAGAATCCTAATTAAAACAATGTTTGTAGTAAAGGCTAGTTATAGGGCAAAATATTTAGAGAGTCTATTCTCCATTTACCAAATGAAGACCTAAATCAAGTTAAATAAAATAAAATTTAATTTTCTATATGGAAACATTTTAAAAGTTAATCTATTCACTCAACAAATATTTGAGAGTCTATTGTATATTGGGCATTGAGCTTTAACTAGAGATTAATCAAGACCATAACAGATATGCCTTTACCCTCATGAAACTAACATGATACTCTAACATAGGAAACATTGTAAATAATAAGCTCTGATGTCAAACTGCCCAGTTCTACTTCATACAAGCTAAATTCTTTTTCTTAGGCAAATTACTTAAAATGTATTGGGCCAGGGATAGACACTCTGTCAAAGTTATGCCAATTAATCTCTGTCCTAACTTTAGTGTACCCAGTTTCTTCAGTGTAAAACAATGACAATAATTATCAAGATAGCTAATTCTTTAGATATCAGGGTTCAAGATAAACCCAATCAAAACTCCACAGGCATTTTGGTTGAAAAAGTGATGCTGAAGTGCTTATGGAAATACAAAGGATTTGTATATACAAGAATAATCAAAAACTACTTTAAAAGATGACAACAAGGCTATAGGACTTGTGCTATCTGATTTTAAGGCTTATTAAAAAGCTATAGTAATCAAGATACCATTCAAGACAGTCAACTAGATCCACAGAACCAAGAATAAAGAGCACAGCAATAAACCTACATCTATGTAGTCAATTTATTTTTGACAAAGGCACAAGGTCAATAAAAGGATAGTCTTTTCACCAAAAGGAGCTAGAACAATCAGGTATTTATACGTGAAAAATACAAAAACAAACTGTAATCAATACCTCACACAATATACAAAATTTACTAAAAATGAATCATAAATCTAGATGTAAAACTTAAAACGATAAAACTTAAAATCTTTGTGACGTTGAGTTATGCAAAAATTTCTGAGATTAAACACTAAAAGCAAAATCCATAAAAAGAACAAACTGACAAACTGGACTTTGTCAAAATGAAAAACTACTACTCTTCAAAAGAACTGTGAAAAGATGAAAAGTCATAAACTAGGAGAAAATGTTTTTAAAGCATATATCAAATCAAGGATTTGTTTTCAGAATATAGAAAGGGGTATCAAAACTCAATAAGAAAAGAAATGGACAAAAGATTTGAATAGACACTTCCTCAAAGAAAAATATAGTTGGCCAATAAGTATATGAAAAGACACTCAACATTCTTAGTGTAAGGTAAACAAAACCAGACCAGGCGAAACAGCAACTAAGGAGCGAAGAAAAATTTATTAGCACACCCAGGCGAGGTTCACCGGTCCATGTAGCTGTGGGCCGGAGAAGTCGCACGCAGCAAGATGGGTGACGGGTTTATAAAGGGCACACTGAGAAAGCTGTGAGGGGGCCAGGGAGAGCAATCACTGGTTGGGACAGCTGTCACGTCTGCTGGCGATTGGCTGAACGGGGTTGCTAGAGTCACTGTAACAGGTACTGGTTGGCTTTCTGGCTGCAGTCTTAGCTCCAGTCACTCATTTTTGCTGGCTCACTCTCGCCTATTGTTCTCCTGGTCCAGGTTGGCGCCATCTTGTTTTGAGGCCCGCCCTGCCCTCCAGTACCTCCAGCCTTACACTTAGTTATTAGGAAAAAGCAAATTAAAAACTCAATTAGATCCTATTAGAATGGCCAAAATTAAAAATTGGCCATACTAAGTGATGACAGGGATGGAGAGGAACTGGATCTCTCATTCACTGCCAATGGGAATACACAATGGTACATCACTGTCAAAAAGCTTGACGTTTTTTAAAAAGTCAAACAAAGAATTATCACATGACCCAGCAATCCCACTTCTAGGCATACACAAGAGCACTGAAAATATATGTTCATAACAAAACTTGTATAAAAATGTTAATAAAGACAAAATTATTAACAGCAAAAAAAGTGAAAACAACCCAAATGTCCATCACTGATGACTAGAAAACAAAATATGGTATGTCTATACAATAGAATATTATTCAGTCATAAAAAGAAATAAAGTACTGATAACCTTATGCTATGCAGAAGCCAGACACAAAAGACCATACACTATAAGAGTTCATTTATAGAAACATCCAGAAAATGCAAATCAGAAAGTAGACTAGTGGTTGGAAATGGGGCAGAAAAAAAGAAAATAGGGAGTGAATGCTTAATGGGCATGGGAGTTCCTTTGGGAGTGATGAAATGTTCTGGATTTAGTGATGATGGTTATACAATATTATTAACACAGTAAAAGCCACCATTCTGTACATTTTACCTCAACTAGAAAAAAATAAGTTGAACATATATCCACCACATAATCCAATCATTCCACTCCTTGGTATATACCAATGAAACAAAAACATATGTCCATAAAAAGTCTTATATACAAATATTCATAGCAGTTTTATTTGTAATAATCCCAAACTGGAAATAATCTAAATGTCTATCAGGTAAACTGATAAACAACTTGCAGTATGTCCATATAATGTGTTCTACTCAACAATAAAAGGAATGAACTATTAATAAATGTAATAACATCTCAAAATAACTACACTGCATTCTTTTAAATCAAACCAAAAAAAAGCACATAATATATAATTGACTCCATTTATATACAGTTTTAGAAAATGCAAACTAATCTACAGTGATAGAAAACAGATTAGCAGTTACTTGGTGATTAAGGTGACAAAAAAAGTAAGCTTTTTTGGGGTAATGAATATGTTCATTATCTAGACTGTGACAGTGGTTTTGTGGGTGCAAACATATGTCAAAATTTATCAAATTATACATTTTCAGTATGTAAAATTTATTATAAACTACACCTCAATAAAGATGTTTAGACCTGTCTTGTACCCCACACCTTTACAATAAAAGAAAAAGAAAAAAAAAGTGTTTAGAAAAAAAGAAAATATATGTTCGCAAAGAGACTTTTGTAGCAGATTTATTAATAAAAGCCCTAAACTAGAAATAGTATAGGTGTCTATCAATAAGAAAAATGTAAAAACAAACTGTGCCATATTTAGTGAAATACCACACAGATTAAAAAAAACTACTGATACATGCAACAACTTGGAGGAATCTATAAAGCCATTACACTGAATAAAAGAAGTCTTACACAAAAGAGTTCATATTGTGATTCCATGTATACATAATTTTGGAACATACAATACTAAACTATGGTGGAAAAAAATAGAGCAGTGAGTGGTTTGCCTACAATAAAAGATGGAAGGATAGACTGGGAAAGAACATAAAGAAAAACTCTAGAATGTAATATACCATATCTTGTTAGAGATTTGGTTTACACATTTGTATGCATTTATCAAAACTCAGTAAATACATGTGTGTCTTGTGTATGTAAATTAATACATATGCACAAGGAGTGACTGACTGCTTAATGGATATGGGAGTTCTTTTGGAAGTGATGAAAATGTTCTAAAATTAGACCACGCATATATACACACACATACACACACACACACACACATATACACATGTATTAATATACACATACATACATTTTTGTTTGCATCTAAGACAATTAATTCTTAGGGATTATGCTATGATAGAAGCAGTAGGGCAAAAGACCTAGAATCCAGTCTCTGATCAGCCTCTCAATGAATTCATTGAGTGACTTTGGACAAGTTACTTATCTCTGGGTCTCAGTTTTCTCACCTGTAAAATGAGACAAATCTCTAAATTCTCTTCTAAAACCAAAATTTTATAATTCCTTGACTTCAATGCTAATCTTATAACTCAAGAACTGAGAATAAGCCGGGTTCGGTGGCTCAGCCTGTAATCCCGCGCCTTTGGGAGGCTGAGGTGAGTGGATTGCCTGAGCCCGCGGGTTCGAGACCTGTCTGGGCAACTTGGTGAGACCTCATCTCTACAATGGAACAAAAAACCAGCTGGACGTGGTAGCGCGTACCTATATTTCCAGCTACTTGGAAGGCTGAGGCGGAAGGATCGCCAGAGCCCAGCAGGTCAAGGCTGTGCTGGCTGGGAGTGGCCACTGCACTCCAGTCTGGGCGATAGAGTGAGACTCCAACTCAAAAAAAAAAAAAGAACTGAGAATAATAGATGTAAATTTGAAACATTTTAAAATGAATATTTCTGCAAATGTGCTATTAAAAGAAAGTTTATTTTCAAATCATGGACATTTTTTTAATGCATTAAATACAATTTTTTGTGTGCAAAATTCTCTTATATACCATAAACACCAGACCACATTATCAGAAATCATATAAATTACTCACAATCTAATATCATCTAGAATATTTTTTGGCTGTGCTGATCCAAGGAAACAAGCTGGGATGTTGGACATTCTGTAAGAAGAAAAACAAATACTCTGTAGGCATGTAAACAATACAAATATCAATTTCACTCTTAAGTAAGAGGGAATAAAGAAATATAATAATACATATTCCTCTTTGCAATATTATATTTTTTGTAACTCATTAACTCGATAAACAACTTCCTTCAAGGGGCATATCAGAAAGCAGGTTTTTAAGGGGGGGGTCTCTGAAAAAGAATGCAAGCTTGGGGCAGCAGAAGCAGAAGAGGAATATGAAGAGAGGTTGGTAATAAGTATAAACAAGTCAGATAGAAGGAATAAGCTCTAGTGTTTGATAGCGCGATAGGGCAACCACAGTTAACAACTACATATTGTATATTTCAAAATTACTAGAAGATGTGAAATGTTCCCAACACAAAGAAATGACAAATGTTTGAGGTAACAGACATCCTAAATACCCTGATTTGATCATTATGTATATCACAGTTACCCCATAAATATGTACAAATAGTGTGCATTAATTTTTTTTAAAGACTGCAAGCTCAATTTGAATGAGATGGAAAGTTTTCCATAGATTAAAAATGTGCTTCCATGTACTATATATAACTTCATGCAAGGGTAATCAAAAGAGAAAAGAATCTTGAAATATTCCATGTGAACTGGCATAAAGTGATAATATTTTTGTAAAAATTTTATTACTTATACTTGGCAGCCTTCAATTACAGAGTGCTCAAGATAAACTTTTTACGAAAGTATTATTTATTACTAGTAAAGATAAAGCAATACTTGTAGAAGAGTGGTATCGTGAACTAGATTTTAACAAACATGATAGATTAGATGTTTCATTAACAGAAGAAAAAAAGAGGGTGATGATGTGGCAATGATAACATGACTTACTTAAGCTGGAGCACTTGGTCTTCCATCAAGGAAATAAGAGGAGAGATGACAAGGCCAATCTTGCCTACATAAACAGGGGGATACTGGAAGCACAAACTCTTTCCATATCCTTGAAATAAAAACAATACATTTGTAGAAATAAAATAAACCCTTGATACTTTAATTTCTTCTCACAATGTACTTGCATGGCCGAATGGTCAATACTAATATGCTATCTTCTTAAAAGTTAATTCATGCATGAATGTAAACATCAATTCTCTGACACTCTCTTGTATATTTTACACCATTTGTATTTTTATTTGTATTTTGAGAGTTTAATGAAAGATTAAGCATTTCAAACTCTTTAAGTTTTATCTGTTAAAGGATTAGGTTATTTGCTTAATACAACTTACCAGTTGCCATGACAACAACATTATCTCTTCTTTCTTCCAATACTGAATGAATCACTTTCCACTGAACCCTTGAAGGTAAAAAAGCAAAAACCTATTTTATTGTATTAATAAAAAACCCAAGGTACCTGTTAAAATCCATTTATTTTTTTCACTTCCTCTAATATAATTATTTTACATGTTTGAGCTACATATATACAATTGCACAAACCAGAACTTTAAACAGAGAACTCTATTTGATCATCCTCTCATTCAAGCTACCTAACAATTAGAAGCTCCCATTTGGCAAAATATGTATTAAATTTCCTTACATATATCTAAAGTATAAAATAAATTCCAGGCTTCATACTAGATATCCAAAAGAATCAAAGTTTTAAAATTAAGAAGAAAAATTCTTCAGGTACAAGGATTCACAGAGAAGGGAAATGAGGAACCTACCTGAGGTGATAGTAATAATGTTCTATGTCATTATAAGAATTTAGGTTATATGGATGCATACATGTACACTTAAGATTTGCAAATGCACATGTAAGGGTTGGCATTTCCTCATATGGATATTCTACAGCAAAAGAAAAAACTGTAAATATGTATTTCACTCTAGTTAATGATTTATACGCTGAAGTATTTAGGGGGAAGTGTAATGACATCCTCAACTGACCATGACATGCATATTAAAACTTCAGCAGATTGCTCTGGCACAGTGTCTCACGTCTATAATCGCAGCACGTTGGGAAGCCAAGGTGAGAGGATTGCTGGAGCCTACAAGTTTAAGACCAGCCTGGGCAACTTGGCAAGACCTCATCTCTACAATGAAACAAAATAAAAAATAAAAAAATAGACAGGCGTGGCAGCTTGCGCCTGTAGTTATAGCTACTTGGAAGACTGAGACAGAAGGATTGCCTGAGCCCAGCAGGTCGAGGCTGCAGTGGCCGTGAGTGTGCCACTGCACTCTACCCTGGGCAACTGAGGAAGAGACTCCAACTCAAAAAAAAAAAAAAACACTTCAGCAGATGAATAGAGAGATGGATAGACGGATATGTGATAAAGCAAGTACAGTAATATGTTAATAATAGAATCTAGGTGGTAGGTATACAGGCATTCACACAAGAAATTTTTTTTTCAACTTTACTATATCTTAGAAAATTTTCTTAATGCAATGTCAAGGGAAACAATTGGAGAAGTGATCTTCTTGTTGTGCTAATAATGACCGATCTTATCTAAGTGTTGGTTATAAAGGGTGCTCAGTTTATGAAAATTCATTGATCTGCATAGGACATACATAAATTTTAAACATTTAAAACCAAAAGAGAAAAAGAAATACTTCAGAGGTTATATATTAAATTCTCAGAATACAAAAAATCCAACCTAGATTTTTACATGCTTATTAGTTTTATTCAAATGTACTTGTTCCTCATCTCATTTTTATTCTTATAAAGGTGCTTCTTATAAGTTAACACATTTTGAGCATGTTAAAATAGATAAGATTATCATCGTTCTTCAAACTGTTGTATTATGGATTCTATTACATTAGCATGCTTTAGACAATATGATGCACAAAATAGGCACACAGATAGATATCTAATGAAAAACAAGTTAAGTATTAAATTAGAATTTATTTGTAACTGTCTTTAAACTAGTTTCTACACAGAACTGCACAGTTAAAATATTTTTCCTTGCTTATAAAAACAATTTATCAGAATTCTACAAAACATACAAGGAGAAGCTAATACCAATCCTACTGAAAGTATTCCAGGCAATCGAGAAAGAGAACTCTCACCAGATCATTTATGAAACTAACATCACACTGATACCCAAACCGGGTAGAGATCCAACTAAAAAAGAGAACTGCAGGCCAATATCCCTGATGAACAAAAATGCAAAAATTCTCAACAAGATTCTAGCAAATCAGATTCAACAACACATCTCAAAAATCACCCACCATGACAAAGTAGGAGTCATGCCCTGAACGCAGAGCTGGTTCAACATCCCCAAGACCATAAATGTAATTCAATACATCAACAGATGTAAAAACAAGAACTTCATGATTATATCATTAAATGTGGAAAAAAGCTTTTGATAAAATCCAGCAACCCTTCTTCGTGATAAAAACCCTTGAACACCTAGGCCTAGAGGGAACATACCTCAAAATAGTAAGTGCCATCTACGATAAACCCACAGCCAACATACTGCTAAACAGACAGAAATTGGAGGCATTTCCCCTGAAAACCTGAACAAGATAAGGATGCCCACTCTCACCCCTCCTATTCAGCATCGTGTTGGAAGTCCTAGTTAGAGCAATCAGACAAAAGAAATCAGGGATATCCAAACAGGAAAATAAGAAGTCAAGTTATCTCTTTTTGCTGATGAGATGATCCTATACCTCAAAAATCCAAGAGACTCTGTCAAAAACCTCCTTGTGCTGATAAAGTACTTTGGCAAAGTCTCAGGGTACAAAAGACAGTCACATTCTCATACAGCAACAACAAACAGGCAGAGAACCCAATGAAAAGCACAATCCTATTCACAATAGCCACCAAAAAAATGAAATACTTTGACATTTTCCTAACCAGAGACGTGAAAGATCTTTATAACAAACACTACAAAACACTGCTCAAAGAAGTCAAAGATGACACAAACAAACAGGAAAATATTCCATGCTCATGGATTGGAAGAATTAACATTGTTAATATGGATTCAATGCAATTAATTAAATTACAAACATCATTCTTCTCAGACCTGGAAATAACAATACAGAAATTCATATGGAAGCACGAACGACCATGAATAGCCAAAACAATCCTTAGCAAAAGAAACAAAGCAAGAAGTATCACACTTCCAGACTTTAAACTTTATTATAAGGCTACAATAATCAAACAACCTGGTTATTGGTACAAGAACAGGCATACAGACCAATGGAACAGAATGGAGATTCTGGAAGCAAAACCTCAATTTCTCAACCAACTCATCTTCGACAAAGCCTCCAATAACAACCACTGGGGAGAGGAGAACCTATTCAGTAAATGGTGCTGGGAAAACTGGCTGATCATGTACAGAAGAAGCAGGACCCCTACCTATCACCATACACAAAAATCAACGCCAAATGGATCAAAGACCTAGACATAAAACCTCAAACATTAAGAATCATAGAAAACACAGGAGACACTCTTATGTTAATCAGAATAGGCAACCAATTCCTGATCAAAACCCCAAAAGCACATTCCATAAGAGAGAAGACTGACAAGTGGGACCTGATCAAACTGTAAAGCTTCTGCAAAGCAAAAGAAACCATCAAGAGAGTGGGGAGACAGCCCACAGAATGAGAAAAAATACTTGCCAAATGCATATCTGAAAAAAGTCTAGCATCCAGGATCTACAAGGAACTCAAATGTTCCAAAAAGAAAAAGACTAAACAGCCCCATTAAAAAGTGGGCAAGGCCCTGGCCTGTAATCCCAGCAATTTGGGAGGGAGAGGTGAGAGGGCTGACTGAGCCCACGGGGTCGAGACCAGCCTGGGCAACTTGGTGAGACCTCATCTCTACAATAAATCAAAAATTAGCCAGGCGTGATAGCACATGCCTGTAGTTCCAGCCACTTGGAAGAATGAGACGGAAGGATCCCCTGAGCCCAGCAGACTGACACTGGGTGGCCCTGAGTGTGCCACTGCACTCCAGCCTGGGTGACGGAGTGAGACGCCAACTCAAAAAAAAAAAAAGTGGGCAAAATACATGAATAGACACTTCTCAAAAAAAGACATACGAAGAGCCAACAGACATGAAAAAATGCTCAGCCTCACTAATCATCAGAGAAATGCAAATCAAAACCACAAAGAGATACCACCTAACTCCAGTAATAATGGCCATCATTAATAAAACAAAAACAACAGATGCTGCCAAGGATGCGGAGAAAAGGGAATGCTTCTACACTGTTGGTGGGAATGCAAACTAGTGCAACCTCTACGGAAAACAGTGTGGCAATTCTTTTTTTTTGAGTTGCAGTCTCACTCTGTCACCCAGACTGGAGTGCAGTGGCCACTTCCGGCCACCGCAGCCTCGCCCTACTGGGCTCCGGCGATCCTTCCGCCTCAGCCTTCCAAGTAGCTGGAACTACAGGCACGCACTACCACACCCAGCTAATTTTTTGATTTATTGTAGAGATGAGGTCTCACCAAGTTACCCAGGCGGGTCTCGAACCCACGGGCTCAGACAATCCACTCACCTCAGCCTCCCAAGGCGCGGGATTACAGGCTGACCACCGAGCCCAGCAAGTGTGGCAATTCTTAAAAGAACTAGACATTGATTTTCCATACAACCCAGCAATTCCCCTTCTGGGAATATACCCAGAGGAACGTAAATCACTGTACAAAAGATACCTGCAGACACATGTTTATTGCAGCACTAGTCACAATAGCAAAAACATGGAACCAACTATGTTACCCACTGAAACTGAACTGGATAAAAAAAATGTGGTACATATACAGGATGGAATATTACAGCCATAAAGAAGAACAAAAATCATTGACTTTTGCAGCAACTAGGATGGATTTAGAGTCTATCATACTCAGTGATCTATCACAGAAACAAAGAACTGAGTACCATATATTCTTACTCATAAGCAGACCCTGAGCATTTATCATAATACAATAAGAAAGGGATTAGCAGTAGCAGGACATCGCCAGGGGAGGAGGGGAGGGGCACATAACATCAATAAGGGTATCTGATCTTAAACTGGGCAAAGTCAGGACCAAAGGGAGGCCCAAACTTTACCTGTACAATGACCATTGCTTACCTAATTCTGAATTGTACCCTACATCTTTAAAGTAAACAAAATTTTAAAAAACAATTTGCAAAACTGAATTTTTAGAAAATACAATGTAGCATGTAAAACTATAGTGAAGTTGTGCTGCTGCTAAGTAGATGAGTCATTTGCTTTTGTTTTTTTTTTTTTTGCCTTTGTAAAGAAAATACTAAATATGTGATTTAATTAAATGAGATTATACTCACGGTTTAAAACTGGAATGGCCAAAGTAGGTCTTGAGGCATGTAACTTGCTTTGCACTGGGTTCAGGCAACAAACAGTCTTAAAATAAAATAAAATGGATATTTATGTTAAAATAGAAATACACTAGATTAGAGAGAGAAAAAAGTTTATTTCATTGGCTTCTTTGAAAGAATATAGTGATCGATATCATAGGCTAGTGTTTTCTGTCTTTTAATCTCAACACAATTCGGTCCTCTGGGTATTAGTTATGACTCCAAGCAAATACTTTGATCACTACTAAGTATCAGAATTTGGTTGTGATTTGCACTTTACCAGTGCTGTAAAAAACTGATGTTTTAGAATCAGCTATACTTCTAAAATCTAACATTTAAAACAAAACATGGCAAGAAATATGTCCATCCAAATTGCATGCATATAACATAACCAACTTTCCATTAATGGCAATCAGAAACTACATTAGTGTTACCAAAAAAAGTCCACAGATAAAATCTTCATTTCCATTACCTAAAACTAAATCTAGTACTTACCCTTATCATCTTCTTCTTCCTCTTCAATAGCATCATTTTCATCTTCATCGTCTTCTTCAGTAGGAAGATCCAGATTTCTTTCCATTTCTAATGCTTTAGAATGAGTTGAATCCACCGTGGCACTATTTAGGTTTTCTAAAGACTGAAAGTTTAAAAGAAATTTTAAAAGCCAAACCACTGACAGTGTCATATCTTTTTCACCAAACACAAAAGGAGTATTATTAACAGAAGCTACAATTTTGCTCAAAACTGGCAGATGTGCCAGCAATACGACAAAAGAACATGTGTGCTCCAGTTTAAATATGTGCTCATGAATGGTTTCTAAGGCACAGGGCCAAACCTTCCAGCATAAACAAGGTTCATTAATGGCATATAATGAACTGCCCCCAGGGAAAGCTATTATAAATTTTAAATTTGAATAATTTAAAATATTTTTTCTGTATTGTACTTCAATGTTTTCAGTCCCCAAGTGGCAAATGTGGATTTTAATGTTATTTTTGTAATGAGTTTCTCTATATCATGTGTCAGTGACATTCTTTGTGAATAAGGATAGGCGTATACTATAAGCAAACAATAAATGTGTTTTGGAATTGTCAAAACAAAAAAATGAAGATTGAAATAATTTCAGAAAAGGAATATTACAAATATGAAATGAAGTTATTTGTTTTTATTTTGGCATGACAGTATCTGATTTTCTCTCCCAAATAAAGATTATCTAGTTCAGGAATATTAGGATATTTCAAAATTGGTTCATCTATAAAATTTCCTACTAAGATGTGACAGAAAGTCTTTATTAAATCACAGTTTTCATTTTCTCTTTTTATTAAACTTTTCATTTAATATCTTGACTTTGGAGTTGTTTTTTTGTTTTAAGTTTAATTCATTTCAAGCCTGAAAGGAAAAAAGTGATTCTGTTTCTGATTTTTGTTTCAAGTCCATAAACGTGCTTTGAAAGCATTTTTAAAACAGGATTCTCTAATATAGGTGCATACCACATGCTGTCACACATAAGTGTGCGCTGATCACTGGTCACACAAGCACAGGCAGATACTGGACACTGCTAGGTGAGGGAGGAAGAGACAAGGGAAGGGTGGAAGAGTGACAACACAATGGGTACCTGGTCCACTATCATAGGGAAAAGAGGGCCAACATCACCCTCATGAAACCTACTTATATAATAAATCCCCACTTCTACCCCACAACTCTAAAATAAAAAACAAATTTTTAAAAGAGATTCAATATACACGGGAGTGCCAAAAAATGCATACAAATTTTAAGTATGATGTGCGCTCAAAAGACGGCATTAATCAAATGAATTCTAGCATCACTATGCAGACAGGACAAAGAAAATCGCGGAAGCACGGCTGAGCGAACATCATATTACACACTGTTACTGCAATTTAATTCAACTTTGAAAAGTAACACATAGATAACATCTCTTAAAATGTGTATAATTTTTTTGTCATCCTCCTGTATATGTTGCAAATAACTGTGTACTACTTGAAAAGTACTTCTAAGAGAAACGGTTAATTAATAAAGAAATATGGTTTAGTATTTATGTTCTCCTACTACTGTTAGCTAATATTTATTAACCATTTACTAAACGTCAAGTTCTGTACAAAGCTCTTCACAAGCAATACCGTAAAAATTATAATTGTTAGCCGGGCTCGGTGGCTCAGCCTGTAATCCCGCGCCTTTGGGAGGCTGAGATGAGTGGATTGCCTGGGCCCGCGGGTTCGAGACCCGCCTGGGCAGGCGAGACCTCATCTCTACAATAAATCAAAAAATCAGCCGGGCATGGTAGCGCATGCCTGCAATTCCGCCTACTCGGAAGGCTGAGACAGAGGGATTGCCGGAGCCCAGGAGGCGAGGCTGCGGTGGCCGGAAGCGGCCACTGCACTCCAGTCTGGGGGACCGAGTGAGACTCCAACTCAAAAAAAAAAAAAAAAAAGAATTATAATTGTTAACTGAGTACCAAAGACAATAAGAAACTTGTCTGAAGTCACACAGCTAATAACTGGAGAAGGTGGGATTCAAACCCACATCTGAATTCTGAATCACTTCCCACTACTCAGCATCAAAACTAAAGAATAAAGAAATTAATCTCATTTTATAAAAAAAAAAAAATCATATCAAGTGAAAGATGAGGAATAAAAAGCATGCATAATGGTCAACTTGTGTTTTTTTCTTTATTTTCCACTTAATTTTGCTAAATTGGCTTTTCTTTCTTCTGTTGTGAACATCTTTGGGTTCACAACATCTGACAAAGAAACTTGAGACTGAGTGAGGAAGCAGAAAATCTGTAAGTTATAAAGTACTATTTTCAACTTTGATGATAAAATAGAGTAAAACTGAACCATTTAGCCAGGCTTGGTGGCTCAGCCTGTAATCCTGAGCCTTTGGGAGGCTGAGGTGAGTGGACTGCCTGAGCCCGCGGGTTTGAGACCCGCCTGGGCAGCAAGACCTCATCTCTACAATAAATCAAAAAATCAGCCCGGCGTGGTAGCACATGCCTGTAATTCCGGCTACTTGGAAGGCTGAGGCGGAAGGATCATCGGAGCCCAGCAGGTCGAGGCTGCAGTGGCCGGGAGGGGCCAATGCACTCCAGTCTGGGTGACAGAGTGAGACTCCCAACTCAAAAAAAATTTTAAAAATTTAAAAAATTAAAACTGAACCATTTAAACCATTAGAAAATTATACATCACAAATATAAAATATCCATAATAAATAATACCAAAGAAAATAAAAAAGATTCTTGACTGTATAAAAACTTCCAAATAAAAGGAGACACACATGGGTGGGAAGAAAGGAAACCAATTCAGTACTGGAGAGTCCAATCATTACCCATATTCCAGGAAAAGATGAAAAAAAATTGACTTAAGAAGAAACAGAAAACATATTAATAATTAGTATACTACTTTCAAAACATTATTCATATACTATATAAGGATATAAAGACATAGAATTGAAAAACATAAAATCTAATATTACATAATTAGTATCAATTTCATTGTGGTGGGACATGGTTTATAATTAGGTCATCTTTTACTTAATCGAATGTCCTTTGGAAAGAACATGAAATAACTTTTCTATAATTTTAAACATACCTTAAGCATTTCCATTTCTAAATCTTCATCACTCTCAATTACATAAGATGTATCACTTTCATTATTCTTGGGAGATAAATGCTTTAAAGAAAGTATTTCAAATATTAATTTCCAGTATAATCGACTTCATACCCTCTTTTCTGCAAATTAAAGGTCCTGTATACTAAATATCTACAGACAACTTCCTCTTCTGTAATAGGTAAATGTATAATACATATTTATATGTTTATATGATAGGTAATTAGAAAAGAGAGAGAAAAGAAGAAAGGAACAAAGAAACAAAGAACAGAAAAAGAAAGATATATAGTTAGAAAAATAGACAAGTTGGATGAACAAATGAAATGAAATCCCTACTCTAAACAAGAGTACAAAGTGGAGAGTTCAATTCTGGTTAAACAGTGTCAAACTGTGTGCCTCGAACTTTTTGAATACAAGAATATCTTCACAATGTGGAAAAATTCAGTACAAAGCCAAGAACAGTAGTTGTTCTTTTCTATCCACTGATTTTTTTTAACTACAAAAAACTACTACGACTCTAACATCTTCAAATAAATCAGTATTTTACAAGTAGTACCTACATATCTTTGACAAAGTATCAAAAATGTTATTTATTCAGCATATTGCCAATGTGTGGATATGAAGTAC
Organism: Carlito syrichta; assembly: GCF_000164805.1. Taxonomy (NCBI): domain Eukaryota; kingdom Metazoa; phylum Chordata; class Mammalia; order Primates; family Tarsiidae; genus Carlito; species Carlito syrichta. The sequence continues at coordinate 277,464 of NW_007193765.1, forward strand.
CTTTATAATATTTTGGCAATCTTCAGGATGCAAGTATCCAACATGATGGGAACTTACACAAAAGAAACACACAAAAGTAATTTTTTAAAAATGTCCCCCCAAAATGCCTAACGTTTAAATAGAAAATAGTAAAGGAAATATAGCCCAAACTAAATGGCAAAATTTAAGTCAAAAAAGGAAAAGATTTAAAATAAGCTTTCTGGCTGGGCAAGTGACTCACGCCTGTAATCCCAGAACTTTGGGAGGTTGAGAAGGCAGGATTGCTTAAGCCCAGGAATTCGAGACCAGCCTGGGCAACATAGCAAGACCTCATCTCTACAAAAGTAAAGAATTTAGCCGGACATGGTGGCATGTATTTGTGGTCCCAGCTACTTGGGAGGCTGAGGCAGAAGAATCACCTGAGCCCAGGAAGTTGAGGGTGCAGTGAGCCATCATCAAGTCACTGCACTCCAGCCTGGGCTACAGGGTGAGATTCCAACTCAAAAAGTAAATAAATAAGTAAAATAAAATAAGTTTTTTACTATCAGAGAAAAGTTACTTTAATTTTTAAATAAGGTATTTAATAATAAAGAAAATATTGCTAACTAAAAAAAGGCAATAATTGGAATAAAAGATCGGTTAAATCATGAAATCCTGATCAAAATTCTATAATTTATATGAAACATCATTTTAAGTATATATCTAATGAGAAATGTCTAGAAAAATGAAGGGGAAATGCAGATTAGCAAAAAAATGATATTTCCCAAAGAAGAAAACTGCTTTATATATGATTGGTATAAAGATATTGTGAAAACACTTTTAAAATAAAATACATTTATATATTGGTAGAAGTGATGACTAATATAGTTACCAAAACATAGCAAACATTAGAAAAACTAGGGGGATAATGGCTCATTAAGTGGCTTTCAACATCTAATTTTTGAAAAACATATTTATTGCAAAAGAAAATGCATAAAATTCTAGAGAATATGGCCATCCTAATTTTTTTAACTAATCAAAAAACAAATGAGAAATTAAGAAAAAAAATGACTCTCCAGATGACAATAAAGACTAATGATAAGCAAAAATATCAATTTATTAGAAACCCTCTCTCACTAGCAAGTAAAGAAGCCCTGTACAAGGAAATAAAAATCACCCAAAAAAATCAAGTTTGGAAGAGTAAACGCTAGTAGATACAAAGGGAATCCATAAAAAGAAGAAACATCTTATTATGAAAAAAAGCATAAGAAATCATAAAATATCAAATTACAATAAGTATCTACTGACACTATGAAATCTTTGCACTAAGTCAGGGGTGGTAAACTATGGCTCACAAGCCAAATATTCCCCACTGTCTGTTTGTTGATAAAGTTTAACAGAAACACACAGGCACATTTTGTTTACATTTGTCTATGGCTACTTTTACACTCCACTGGCAAAACCTAGTAGTTGCAAGAGACTGTATGTCCCACAAAGTCTAAAATATTTACCATCTACACCTTCACAGAAAAAAGGTCAGTCAACCCATACTAATAACTAAAAAAAGTGTTTCTTCTTTATTTAGTACCTCAGCAGATTTGTAAGTTGCATCACTAAGAAATTTTTCCTGAGCCTGCTGTTCCAAAACTTGAAGTTCATACTCTGTAATATCTAATGACATCAAACAAGTTCTTTCCATATTCTCTTTCAATTTATTGTCTTCTATTCCATCTTCAAATTTGTCTTGTTTTTGTTCTACTTCATTTCCAAGTACATCTTCTCTATCATTTTTAACTAAATTATCAAGTGTTGGGTCCCCTGTTTCATCTTTAACTAACGTAAAAATTGTATGTTCTCCAATTGATTTCTGTTGTACTCCACCAGCAGTTGAATCTTCCAATGATAATAAGTTGAAGTTACTGCTGGGTCCCAGTTCAGTCTCAGTCTTTGTAGTGCCCAAGATCATCTTCCTCAGTAAATATAGATTTTCTGAAACATCCTTTAAGAGGCCAGAAATCCTAAAAAGTAATTTTTAAAAAGTTAATTCAACTTTAACTGCAATAAGTATAAGGACAGGTTTTTAAGTTTTTTAATAAGTAAAAGATTTCTAAGCTGATCTTCACTTAAAGGGCTCACCATGCAAAAGTTGCTCTTCATTCCCTAATACCCATATATAATTAAAGCTCAATAGCAGAGCTAGGTACTTCTGTATCCAATACTTGATTTGCACACTTACTGATAGCCAGTAGTGTTCAGTCCCAAATATATACCCTTTTGATGATTAATGAAATGTCAAGTAAATCTATGATACATGAACACACACACAAAAAAAACTATTTCATTAAATTCTGACTAAGTTAAATATAGTATGTGGAAAGATTTACCAAGCTTTTTTTTTTAAGTTGTTTGATAAACTACAGTCAAAAGAACTGTAAAAGTTTAGAGAAAAAAATCATGGAAATTCCTAGGACTCTGTACTCAGACTACAAGTATCAATTTTTCACTCCATTTAAACTAAAATTAGAAACTGTAGATGATACATTGTGAGTGTGCTTAAACAAGAAACACTGCAGTACTCCAAACAGCAAACAGCAGGCCAATCTATATGTAATTAAAAAGCCTTGACATATACCCAAAAATTGGGAAAAAACATACATAAACATTTTAAGTTAAAAGAAAATGTTTGTCTTCATTTTACCTAACTTTATCAATTCACTGATTAATTACTAGTTCAAACTGCAACACACAAGAGTGTTTATGCTATAACTTGAAAATGATGCTGTTTTGCATCCTCAAAAATCTCAAAGCTGTTAAAATAGAAAAAACTTCCCATCAGTAGGAACATATAACAAGTGAGAAAATATGGATAAGAAGTATATGAATAAATCTAAACTGAATCTCTTAACTCCTTACTCCCAGTTGCTACTGTATAACAATTTAACTATTATTTTATTTTTATTTATATTTATTTTATTTTATTTTATTTTATTTTTTATTTTTATTATTTTTATTTATTTTTATTTTTTAATTTAATTTTTTATTTTATTTCATTTATTTTATTTATATTTATTTATTTTTATTTTATTTTATTTTATTTATTTATTTATT
>NW_007193765.1:280769-287633 GCF_000164805.1 Carlito syrichta
TTATTTATTGTAGAGATGAGGTCTTGCTGCCCAGGCGGGTCTCGAACCCGTGGGCCCAGGCAATCTACTCACCTCACCCTCCCAAAAGCGTGGGATCACAGGCTGAGCCACCAAGCCCGGCCACTAAGTAACTTTAAAGGCTATATTATAACCACACCTGGTTAGTTGGAATAGAAAACCACTGCTGGAGTGTAAAATGAGGCACCCTTTCTTATCTATTTGTTGTAGAGTTTACTGAGGTAATTTTAAAGTGTTTCATAAAGTCAGAAATTAGAGGGAATGAAGGGAATATGATGAACAGAGACATGTTTTTTGTTTCAGTCATAATATTTCTGTATTTAAAATCAATGCTTAATAAAATCTGATATGCCTTTAAAATTTTATATTAAAGACTCAAGTAAAAATATGATCTTTCATAGAACATACCACCAAAAGTGCTGAGTTATTTCATAAGTTATTTTCACACTGAAAACAGCATTCCAAAGTTGGGCTCAAGCCTAGGTGGACAAAGTCCACATTAACACAAACAAAATCAAGAGCAAAACTAAACTCAAACACTAAAAACACACCAATTTTAACATTCTAAAATTCCTTATATCTTACAAATAACATTTAGCATTACATATAGCTATTCAAGTATACGAACTATATGTAAATAGTCGAGTAGGAACATGTGATACAGTTTAATTGTTAAATGCACAATGAATGCTGTAACATACAGGCATAGCAACAATGGCACCAATGGACTGACAAAACTGTAAGGTCTCATTTATCCAGCACTAGCTTCAAAGAATGACATATTTCATATAAGATAGCTAATATTTACTTTAACAAATACCAAAGGTTATTCTCCCTTCTTCAGTAAAGCACCGTGTACTGTTCCTTCTTTCTTAGGATTGCTTTATGCATATTAGTAGCCTGCAGACATCCTCAGCACCATACAGAATGTCAAGTACATGACAGCAATACAACAGATGTATACTGAATTTAAATCAATGACTAAGCAGTACTATACAACATCTTGAGGGCCCAATGAAGCATAAATCTGTTTCCTTCTGTAACAAACCTCGAACTGCTCTAAGAGTTCTTAGTTCTAATTTTTATATAGTTTTGTCCACTCTTTCACAGATTGCCAGCTGTCACTTCCAGCTGTTGTCATGTGCATACCTTATTAACACCACTTTCATTTTAACTAGATACCCAAGCTTGTTAAACTGCATCTATAAACAAAAAGCCAATACACTCTGAATGTGGCCTCTTGCACCCCACAGGAAATGCAGAAAGAGAGCCTGAATACATGCTATGGTACATATTTTGACTGTTAGAGGACTTTTTTGTTTCCTCCTGGTTCTAAGGTATAATCCAGTTAAGTATTACTGTAAATTTGTTACAAAGAACACTAGTTCTTGTTTTGACACAAAAACTTTTCAAGATGAGTATTTTCCATTCTCAAATTGTAATAAAACCTATTTAGTTTTGATATGTGAAAATTGATCATACGAATTGTGTCATTCCTGTCTATTAGGGTCACACTCCCAGTGGGGCCTCTGGAATGTTAGGTCAGGCCCACGGGGTGTGAGTATGCCTGGTGTGCAATCCGATATCACATGAAAAATGCAAAGAATTACACAGAAGTTAGATTAGAAAATATAGTTTATTTAGAAAGTAAATTAGAGAGAGAAAGAAAGAGGAGATTCACCTCCCCAAGGTAGGGAAGGGGGCCAAAGCCAGGAAGTATGGCGACAGCCCTAGTTCAAAGAGCACATAGCCACACCAGAGTCTAGTAAGGCAATGGCAGAATGGCTGCTCATGACTGAGTGCTTTTAACCACTGGATGGGGAAAAGTTATTAAAGGTGATTGGGTGGTGATCTGCTCTGCCTCATTACAAAGGGGCAAGTAAGCACAGGTACTAATGTCAGGTGATGCACAGCAGCCAGATGGGTGGATTAGTCACATGATTGCTGCAATGGTGGTGGGCTAGATGGGAAACAAGGGAAGGGGTTTTTCCTGCAAGAGACTTGTCAGAGGTTGCAATTCACAAACTCCTTAGCAAAAAGGTGGTCTATTAACATTTCTATGGCTCTGTCCTTGTCTTGTATCTAATTGATAGAGATTTGCCTAGGGGGTAAGGTAGGCTGCCTCTTGGCCCCCCAGTAGAATGTCTGAACACTTCCTAAAACCTGCCTATTGGAAATTTTTCTATGTCTATCCTGTGCTAGAGTCAAAGTATGTCAGGGGCAAAGTCAAAGCAAAAATGGCTATGATAAGGCAAAAAGACTATGCCAAACTAAGTTTATCCTAGGTTTCTATAGGTAACTCCTTTCACTGTCATACCCAACTAAATGAGAGTGGAGGAAGGTCAGGGGGGAAAAGCACACAGGACACAACATTGCTCCATGAATGTAATTCTCTCTGCAAGTTGGGCTACTGAAACTGCCTATTATAACTGAAACCCATTTTATCTAACAGCTACTGAAACAACCTGCTTGACTCTGAAACTAGTTTTACCCACCACAATTACTCAGTAATCAAGAGCTTGCCATGTCCCCAAAACCTTACTAGTGTCAGTGAACTTCTTCAGAAAAACACATAACATTTATCCTTTTTATATAACCACCAACCTTCTTAGTTTCTTTGTATACACCAAAGACTAATGAGTTCACTTTATGCCCCAAACTGCAATTCTTCCTAATTAAAGCATTTTAAATTTAGAGATTTGCTCTTATTTTATTTGACTTGGACAGACATTATAAAGCAAAGCACTATGTATATGTAATTTGTATCCAGTAAATATTTTGCTGGTACAAAAATCTAAAACTGTATATAAAAATCACATAAAGGGTAATTTTTCTGATTTTATGATAGAAAAAAAGGTAAAAACAAGGAAGAAATGGCTTTACTGGTATCCTTCCCCATTTGAAAGTTATACAAAAACTACTAAAACAAATTTCTAGAGATAAAAATGACTGAAAAGAGCTCAATTTCCACATCACATTTTCAAGTCTCTCAATCAAAATCTATCATAAATTTCATCCAAAAAAGAATACATTAACATTGCATTATTTTCAAGTCATATTTCTTTCTGTTCCAACTAAGGGCTTCATGTTTTTACAAAGTATTTTTTGGCTCAAAATTATATTACCATATTGTAATTGTTCACTGCTTAAGAGCATTCCTGCTTTAAAGATTAAACAAGTCATTCAGCAATTAAGACCAGAGCAAAGTCTGGTTCCAAAAAAGAGTTAGTTACACAGCACTTACAGTCCAAAGTCTATTCATCTGTATAGAATACCTTATCCAGATATCTTAAGTTACCTAATACACTAGCAGCTATAAAACAATCTTTAAAATTCGAATGTCTTTTGTTCTAATAGTCTACTAATTAAATAGAATTATTAAATAATAATCAAATAGGCCAAAAAATGAAGCTACTAACCATAAAAGTTGTTTTTATTTAAAGATTTCTAGTGAACTATAAATGTAATTAAATAAAAGACATTGACAGAAAAAAAAATGATGTTGATTCTTTTTTTTCCTTTTATTTTTTTTTTTTTGAGACTAATTTTTTTTTTTCAAGTCAGAGTCTCACCCTGTCACCCAGGCTGGAGTGCAGTAGCACACATACGGCCACCGAAGTCTCAACCTGTTGGGCTCAGGCGTTCCTTCCATCTCAGCCTTCCAAGAAACTGGAACTACAGGCATGCGTCACCATGCCCTGCTAATTTTTTTATATACTGTAGACACGAGGTCTCACCATATTGCTCAGGCTGTCTGGAACCCATGGATTCAAGCAATCCTCTTGCCTCAGTCTCCCAAAGTGCTCAGATTACAGGCCTGAGCCACCACGCCTGGTTGATTCTTTTTTTTTCTTAAAGTGCTTTTATCTGCTTTGCTTTGACAAAAAATATAATTTCAAAAAGTATAATATAAACACAATTTATATTTCTTTGTTTCATAAAACATCCTATAAAGCAGACAAAAAAGTCTTCAATCTTTGGATTCACTATTTAACAACTGGAAATAAATTCCCGCCTGGGCAACTTGGCGAGACCTCATCTCTACAATAAAATCAAAAATGAGCCGGGCAAGGTAGCGTGCGCCTGTAGTTCCAGCTACTTGTAAGGCTGAGGTGGAAGGATCGCTGGAGCCCAGCTGGTCGAGGTTGCGGTAGCCAGGAGTACCCACTGCACTCCAGTCTGGGCGACAGATTGAGACTCCAACTAAAAAAAAAAAATTTCTCAAATTTATACGTCGGTCTGTGTGTATGTGTAGTCAAGCAAATTTGTTTATCTTAATAAGCAGTAATTCTTCATATAGAGGAAAATGTGATAAGAATAAACAGAATTGATAGAAACAGATAATATTTAACCTCTGTGGATTTTCCAGTTTTCTAAAAGTGTCAGGAAGATGCTTAGCCAGATCCATCACCTCCTCAGAAATTGAAGTCAGCTGTTTCTTTATATCCTCTGGGGGAAAAAAAATTCAATATTAATTTTCAAACCACAAAGCAGAGATATTCATTTAGCTACTTCATTAAATAGTACTAGAGCTCAGATTTTCATTTTTTTTCCTTAAATGAATTCCAACAAAAAGACTTCCTGTTCAATCCCCAAATCACCTCAGTCACTTCCTTTTCAAATTTTTGCTGTTTAAATTTTAAAATAAATTTCAAATGATCTGCAGTCATACATATTACAATGTAGTAGCTATAGACTAGGCAGAAAGAGAAGATATAAATGAGAATATGAACATATCTTCACTATTTCAAAATCAGAAATTAATATAACACTATGTGGGCAGTTATTAATAATACAATCTGGTAAACATAACCTTATCCAACAGTCACTACTCATCGCCCTCATTACCAGCCATCACCAAAATAAAATGCCTTTCTAGAGCACAGTGGCACACTCCTGTAATCCCAGCACTTTGGGAGGCTGAGGTGAGAGGACTGCTAGAGCACAGGAGTTTGAGACCAGCTTGAACAACACAGCAAGACCACATCTCTACAAAAAATTTAAAAAGTTAGCCAGGCTTGGGAGGTTGAGGCGGTAGGATCGCCTAAGCCCAAGAGGTTGAACCTATGGTGAGCTATGATCATGCCACTGCACTCCAACCTAGGTGACAAGAGAGTCCAATTTTTTTAAAAAGGCCTTTCTAATCATTCAGCGATCATCTCTCAAATTCTCAATTTCATTCTGTCTGGTACATCATTATCCATCAACAGCACAAAACCTGCCCTTCTTTCCCAAACCTTTCCCCTGCTTAGAATTTCATCACCACTTCTCTTGTCCTTCAAAAAGTTTAGCTTCTCTAAAACATATGATACAGAACTATTGATACATAACCTGTTATTCCAGATTACTACAGTTATCTTGTGATCTCAAAATAACATCCTTCCATTTACTGAAGACCTCGGTGCCTGGTTCATTAACTGTCTTTCCCTCCTGTAATGTTCATCTCCTTCTTCTCCCTCCTCCTCCTCTTCTTCCTTCTCTTCCCCCTCCTCTTCCTTCTTCTCCTCTTCTTCCTCCTCCTGTGATCATTCCTAGCAATTTCAACACCAAGAGATGTTCCATCCCCAAGTGTGGCCTTTTCAGTTCCTTGACCCTCCATTTCCAACATTTTTTTCCTCAACTGGTCTTAGCCACCCAACTCCATAGTAATACCCTTGACCTTGTAATAGCCAATAAAATCATCATTTGAATTTAAGCATGCCACCCTCTCAATACAAGTCTGCCTAGCTTTCTTTCCAGCATGCTTTCCCCAATCATTCTTTAACAATTTCAGAACCAAATTCATTGACCCTCCCACTTTTTCCTTACCCATTATCCTCTCCACACCCACTTCCCACCCTATCTTGCTTTACTTTCTTACCCATATTAATCATTCCTTTGTATGATTCTCAACTCTGCTGCTCTTTCTTCCTCTCCCTCCATAGTACTTACCTGGAAAAACTCCCACTCAAATCAAACCCAGTTTTTTTTTTGTTGTTTTGTTTTTATCTACTTGATGCCTATACACTCAAGCAGTCAAATATATGAAAATAAAATACAATTCATGGCACAGACTTCAAATGAACCCTCAGTACTGACTGCTAATTCTACGTGTCCCACTTTCCTACTCTCAAAGTGACTATATTTCACAACTTTTCCTTTCTCTTTGGGCCTCCACCACCCACTTGACACTCCTTTTACTCAGGAAACAACTTCACCTCTTACTTCACTAAGAAAATCTAAACAAAAACAAGAGAACTACCTCATCTTCCCACCCCACAATGTGCCATTCTGTCTTCATATCTCTACTCCCAGACACAGCAAAATACCTTGAAAGAGTTGTCTACACTCACTGTCTCTATTTTTCTGTTCCTGTTTTCTCCTAAACCAACTCCAACTAAGCTTTCACTCCAATTAATATAGCAAAACTGCTTTTGAAAAGGTCATTGATGGCCTTCCCACTGTTAAAACTAATTGTTAATGCTAAATCCTCATCTCTCTCAAACTCTCCAATGATTGAAACAGCTGACATGTTGGGAGCCAGCCATGGAGGCCCGCCTAGCGTTAAGGATCCAGGCAGGCTGCAGACCCTGAGACCACTAGAATGAGTTCAGGAGCTGAAGGCCCATTCCCTCTTCCCTTCTTTGCTGTTTGGCACCTTCCACTAGCAGGGACTTGGATGATCTAAGCATGAAAGTTCTGAGAGTACGACAGGCATAGCTTACTTTAGGAGTCCATTGTTCCCGTTTCTCACAGACTGCGGTTTCGTCATTAAACTTAACATAACTCAAACTCAGGTCACATTTGGGAGCCTTTAATATGGTACAAGCTTCTTTTAAGATTTAATAGTATATTTGTAGAATTAGT